>NC_133660.1:30496714-30622248 GCF_037893015.1 Macrotis lagotis
CAAGGGCAAGTATTATCTGACATCACCTCTGTCCTAACACCAATCTCTCTCTATCTCAATTGGAGAGGGAGAATGCAATCATACATTTTCTTAGTTATTGGCACAGGTCAGTCTGACATGGTTCAGAGATGGTAATAAAAAAAATGAATCACAAAATATTCCTAAACAACAGGCCTGATTAAAGAAATGGATGAGAATTATGTAGATTTAGCACATTTCTTTACATATATAATGCCAATATGTATATATATGTATGTATGTATGTATGTATGTATGTATGTATGTATTACTGGTTGTTCTTGAAAATCTTGGGATCTTAATTCTTGATTAGAGATGTTGTAGTCATAAGACCAGCATGAGAGTAGACTAGGCATTTTTTTCCAATTGCCTACTAATGCTCAATAAAAAAGAAAATTAAACTCTCAAAGTTAAATTGTGTATCAGAGGCAGAACAATTGTAGCTAAATCCATTGACTGGACAAGAAAGTGATAAAACCAAAAAAGATAATGGTCTTCTAAAATAACACTGAAGAAAAAAACTCCACCTTAAGACACTTATTATGCCTTTCTCTGCTGACTTCTAAGGCATAGACCTATGGACCTATCTACTCTCTTATGGTCAGGACACTTGTATGGATTTCTTTCATGTTACAAAATCTTTGGTAGCATCTTACTTATACTCCTTACCTTATTCTCTTGCAATAAATATTGATTTTATCAAGTAATCCAAGAAGTGTCAGGGTCATAGGAAAAGCAGACAAGTAGATAGATACTTTATCTTTTTTCCCTCCAAGAGATTCCATATGTCAAGGAACCCCAAGAACACAGAGACTGCACAGAATACTCTACCTTTCTCCAACATTGGCAAGAAATATCATGCTGATCCAACCTGGCCAAAGGGGTAAGAGTAAACTAAAGATGGAATTGGAGCAAAAGGATAAAATGTGTGGTTGCAGTAGCTTGGAAGAAAAGGGGTTTGACAGACAACTGGCCAGTCTCATCACCTTGGAAGATATTAGGAGCAGGGATGGAAGAGTGTGAAAAATAACTTCTCCAAGAAAAAAGAGAGGATGAAGAGAGAAAGATGAGAGAAACTTGAAGTCTAGCCTCATGGGTATATTCACCATCAAAGAAGGAAGAATCTGAAAGTCAGAAGAGAAAATAAAGAAAAAAATTCTAAAACCTCCAAAGATTTCAAGAGGGAGGAAATATATATAATATATTATATATATATATATATATATATATATATATATTATATATGTTTATATATGTGTATATGCATGTATACACATACTTTTTTTTTTTAGATTTTTCAAGGCAATGGGGTTAAGTGGCTTGCCCAAGGCCACACGGCTAGGTAATTATTAAGTGTTTGAGGTCAGATTTGAACCCAGGTACTCCCGACTCCAGGGCCGGTGCTCTATCCACTATGCCACCTAGCCGCTCCTACACATACATGTTAAAGAGGCAACTAGATGGCTCAGTGATTAGAGTGCTGGGCCTGGAGTCATGAAGGAATCAGGAAGGGGTCAAGAAAATCTGAGTTCAAATCTGTCTTCAGATTTCAGGGCATACTTACTTGCTGTGTGATCATGAGTAAGTCACTTAATTCCTTTTTTGCCTTAATCTACTGGAAAAGGAAATAACAATCCACTTTAGTATCTTAGCTAAGAAAAACACTTTGATCAGCTCAGATTCAGAGGAGCATGAAGAATTGAACATAATCACATGATTAAGCAATAATAATAAATGTAGTATATGTCTATATATGCATATATTCACAAATACATTTATAATTTATGAGCATATACTAAAATGTATATGGGCATGTATACACACATATGATATGTCCACCTATGAAAGAAAATGACCTACAAATCAAGCTTCTTTTTCTTTTTAAAAATTTCTTTTGCCTTGATAATCGCTTGCCTTATATCACTACCCATCTTTCCTTCATGGTTCTTTCTGTTTTGTTTATTTCTGCTGCTTGGGACTTGCAAGCTGAATATTCTGATCACATGTTTTTTTTTTTCACTTCTTCAGGAACTTTTAAAATTCTTTTATTGGAAATTCAGGAGTTTTTCATTGATTATTATTCTCAGATCTGTAGGGAATATCATTGGAACTGTTACACATAGCTACTATGACTTTTTGAAGTGTAGTATTTTTATTTTTATTTTTATTTTACAATAGTGATTACATCCTGCATTATAATTAATTTATCATATTCTTCTGGAATACCTATAATCCTCATATGGTCCTGTCCATGAGATCAATATATATTGTATTTTTTTAGCCACTTAACCTCTATCTGCTTCAATTTCTTCATATGTAAAATGAAGTTGAAAATAGCACTTACCTTACAATGGTGATTGTGATCCAGTGAGATAATATATGTAAACCTCTTTGTAACTTTTCACTTATAATATGAAAGATAGCCATTATTGTTGTTGCTGTTGTTATTGATAGTATTAGCATTTTTACTTTTTTTCCTTCTCTTCTTTCAGATTATCCCACACTTCAGTATATTTAGGTTTCAAATATGTTATTCTCCCTTATGCTTCTTTGGAGAGAATTTTTACCAAGAATTCAAAATTTCCTATTTGCTAATCATTCATGCATTCTCTCTTAGCATTGAACAGAATTCTAGGTCTAATCAGACAGTTCAATTTCCTTTGTTTTGTAATCTTTTTGATGTTTTTCTACTCATCCTTCTAATTTTAGCATTCGCTCTGTTGATTTATCCATTTATGCTATAGATTTTTTTTTAAAAAAAAGTATGTGTAGGGGCGGCTAGGTGGCACAGTGAATAGAGCACCAGCCTTGGAGTCGGGAGTACCTGGGTTCAAATCTGACCTCAAACACTTAATAATTGCCTAGCCATTTGGCCTTGGGCAAGCCACTTAACCCCGTTTGCCTTGCAAAAACCTAAAAAAAAAACATTTACGTGTATTTTCCATTTTTAATTACTTTTTTAAAATATTTAAAAATAAATTAATAAAATATTTAAAAATATTTCATTGAATTCATAGCTATATATGCATATATGTATGTGTATACACATACATATAATAGGTATATACTGATATACATATCTTCATAGAGCTAGATAATGAGTATCATTACTTATATTTATATTTTTGATAGATAAATAAGTATATATATTAACATGTGTGTGTAAGTTCATACATGCAAACACACATGTATATGTATAGATAGGTACAAGGACATAATGATGCATGCTAAAATTAAAGAAATAGAAAGGGCATGACAATGGAGAAGTAGGTCTGAAACAGCATAGACTAAACTTTGAAACCACCTTATAGATAGTGAATCAAAATATTTCATGGGAAAAAAGTCAGAATTGAAGATCATATTAATTAAGGAGATGCTAGAAGGAAGATAGAGAAAAATGTATAATGCATGATAATCAAGTCTATGTGTGATAAAGAGGAAGACAATTTCTATAATCTCTCAGGAAGAATAGGAGCTTTTGTAGAATGAGAAAAGAGTAAAACAAAATGTGATTGAAGTATAGATAATAAAAAGGGAATGGTGTCCACACAATTGGGGCAGGGGGCAGGTTTTTGTGAGGCAGAAATTTTGAAATGGGTGTAACAAGTTGAGATGGTGAACAAGAAAACCATGTGGGTGTTTTTCCTCCAAGGTAAACAATCTTCCTCAGGGAAAGGGAAATCCAACTTCCTGGGGCAACTGGCATGCAGAAAGATGAAAGAACATGTCCAGAAATGAGATTACATTTAAGACCAGGAGGGAAAACAGAGGATAGAATTAGACACTTTTTCGTCATGGGGTAATACTTCTATTTTCATTACTTCTTTTGTGAATTCCTACTTCTACAAAGGTTCAGTGAAAAATGGGGACAATTGGACAGAGATTTACAAAAAGACAATTATGAAGAAATTATTCAGAAGAGGGAGCTTGGTCACGATACTTCAGAAGCTTCAACTCCATGTGGAACATAAGAAGCACAAGGAAGGAATAAATAGCTTGTATAGACTATAGATCCAAAGAAAAGTTAGAAAGGGAATAGAATTAATAAGAAGAAATGGTAAATACATTCCTTTTAGAAAAAAATATCAAAATTAATTTAGAGGGTGGAAGGGAGGTGGGATTTGGAAGTAAACACATGAAAGAAAGTAAAGGAAGAAAGAAGAGGGAAAGAATTAGATAACTAAAAAAAAGAAATAAAAATGAGTAACATTCCAAAACTAGGGAAAAAGTTTACAAATGAAAAGCAGAGTCAGATAGAGAAGAGCATATGTAATAATGTTGCATCCAAGTAGATGATGCAAATAGGAACAGAGTACCAATTTAAAAGAGGAAAGAAAACAGAGAAAACAATCCATTTAAGACACATAAAGGCAGGAAGACATGGACATAAAACCATGTTATATGTCAATGAGTATATGTATAAATGGCATTTATACTATTTTAACAAATGCTCATTCTCCTTTTCTCACCAAACCACCCCTGCCAGTTTATAAGATTGATAAACTTAATAAAAACAAAGTGCAAGGAAGAGTGTTCTCTTTCAAATTCAAAGGACCTGGGATCAAATCCCAGTTCTGAACGTACTAGCTCTGTAATATTGAGCAAATCACTTAACCTCTCTGGACCTCAGTTTCTTTATCAGAAAAATGAAAAGCTTGGAGTATAAAAGCATTAAGGTCTCTTCCAGTTCTCGATTTATGATCTCTGTGAATTGGCTGCATCTCTCTCATAACATCTTTCCATCCTTCCCTTCATTCAGTAGTTCAATTATGCCCACTTAGTGCTCCCTTCTTCCATCTTCATATTTGATGAGGCAAAGCTAATTCCACCTCATCTGTATGTCTTTCATACATATAGAAAGCCATCCCTTCAACACTCTTCCTGTTTCTCTTTCCCCCTGCAATTCTTCTTCCCTCAGAAAACAGATTTGTGAACCAAAATTCTTAAGAAAGTGAAGACAGTCATCTACCTAATCTTCCATAAAACAAGAGAGGGAAAATTTAAAAGTCTATCAGCCTTTAAATATTTGAAAATATCTTTAAGCTCACTATATAAAATGGTATATTTCTCATTCTCCATTTCCCCTCCTTTTTTCAAATTATCCAAGACAAAGCCAATCTTATGACTAGGGTAATGTGACTAGGGTTTTGCCCCAGAGTGCTGAAATTTAGAGGATGTCTACAGAATTTGACATCCTTCAGGAATATAGAAACAGCTAACTTCATACTCAATTATCAGGAATAATTAATTCAACAAATAAGAATATCAAGAACAGTTCCCCAATGATAGGGCATCTTTTTTCAAAAGAAAAATTGCTAACAGTTTTTCAAATGAAAAATTGTTCAAAATAAATACCATCAGGACACATGCAAATCAAAATAATTATTAGGTTTTACCCTACACAATGTAAATTGACAAAGTTAATGAAAGAAATAATCTCTCCTTGATCAATTAATCAATCAACAATAAATCTTGAGGGTGTTTCTTTGTCTCCCCAGTACTTACTATATACACAGCATGTACGAAACGTTAATTAATACATGTTGACCTATTGATTAACTGATTCAAGACACTCTAGATGATAGGAACACCAAGTCACCAAAATCAGGCTTATGAATTGCTTTAGTCATTCTGAAACAGGATGCCTTTGAGTCAGAGATATCTCATACATCTCAAAGTAGACAAAGGCAGAAAGAAAGATCTACTATATATCAAAATATTCAGTATAGCATTTTTTCATAGCAGCAAAGAAATGAATTGGGTGACCAAAGAATATGGTTTAAGAAACTATAGTAGATGAAGTACCAAGCTATAAGGAATTATGACTATGAAGAATTCAGAGAAATATGGGGAAACTTGTATAAACTGTTGAAGAATTAATTAAGGAAAGCCAAGAAAAAATGTTTAAAGAAACTATAACAATGCTAATGAAAATAACAATAAAATTAAACTGAACCATGACCAACTTGATCCCATAGAAAGCCTGAACGAAATGCCCCATTTTCATTGTAGATGGGGAAGGAGGGATATTAATGTGGAATGTTACACATACAAGAGATACTATTGAATTTCTCAAACAATTTCTGATGACTTGTGTATTAAATGGTGATAGTGCATTTACAAGTGATGGGAAAATATGGCCAGAATTTCAGACAAGTGACTTAAAAACATGTGGAAGCATAGAGCTGGTATTGTTAGTAATGATTTGCTAGTGAATTGTTTTTCCATTTTCTCTAAGCTAGGCAACATATTGGGTAAATTAATATAAAATAACAAATATAATCCATCATCTTAAATTTTAAAATGAGTTACCTATTGAACTAGCATAAATTGATCTCTCAGATTCTTGCCGACTCAAAGAGTCTATGACTGTACAACCAAAAAAAAGGTCTTGTGGTTCAAAAATGAAACCATGTCAGATTTTTGTCAATGGAAAAAATGAAAATTGTCTTGTAGACTTGTGGCTTGACTTACAAAAACCTATTTACTACAGAACATTTTGGGAGAGGGAAAGAGAGAGAACATGCCCCAAACCAAAGAATCTGGGAACTGCATTCACATTGTCACCTGAGAAGCCAAGGAGAGGCCAATTCTCAGACTTCTTTGGACAGAAACATTTGCAAAAGGTTTTTTAAAAAAATGCATGCCTACTAGAAGAGACATAAAGAATGATGGAAGCAAGAATGAGTACACAAGCAACAGGAAAAAACTGGAGATGAGATGTTTGACTCATGATTTTATCTTCAAAATCAGAGAATATTTGAAAAAAATATATAGGTAAGGTATGAAGAGGGATTGAGGCAAGATTCAATATTCTTCTAAAAGAAATTTCCGGGGGTGGCTAGGTGGCTTGGGGGCGGTTAAGTAGTACAGTGGATAGAGCACCGACCTGGAGTCAGGAGTATCTGAGTTCAAATCCAGTCTCAGACACTTAATAATTACCTAGCTGCGGGGCCTTGGGCCAGACACTTAACCCCATTGCCTTGAGGAAAAAAAAAAATTCCCCAATTCTTGCTGAATATTTAAGCAGAAAAGTTTTTAAAATGTCCGACAACTGTTTCCATACATCAAATAAGAATGTTAGATAAAATAGCTTCTTAGTTACTGGGGTACAGAAAGACAGAATTTAGAGTTTATGGTTGACCTCAAGAAATGACCTAATTCTAAACCCCATTTTATCAACAAGGAAAGTGAAGACAGAGAAATGAAGTGACTAATCAAAGGTCAAACAGGTCTCTGAGTGAATTATTCTGGATCTGGATCCTGGAGGAGATTGCACTGAATTTTTATATTTCACAGTTTTGTTTTGTTTTTGTTTTTGTTTTGTTTTGTTTTGTGTAGAATCTTATTTAAGGGGCAATGGGGTTAAGTGTCTGGCCCAAGGCCCCGCAGCTAGGCACTTATTAAGTGTCTGAGACTGGATTTGAACTCAGATCCTCCTGACTCCAGGGCCAGTACTCCACCCACTGCACTACC
Source organism: Macrotis lagotis (assembly GCF_037893015.1). Lineage (NCBI taxonomy): Eukaryota > Metazoa > Chordata > Mammalia > Peramelemorphia > Peramelidae > Macrotis > Macrotis lagotis. The sequence goes on from NC_133660.1 coordinate 30,504,209, forward strand.
TAGCTACCCCTACTTCACAGTTTTAATATATTTAATAGACCCTCTTTATTAATTGTATGTTTTACTTCTACCATTCACCAAGAATTCATCTTTACTCTACAAACAAGATCAAGGCAGTGAAGGAAAGAAGAGCCAGAAAAGATACTGATAAACTAGAAAAGCAAGGAAAAGTTGAGGTGTTAGGGAAGGAGGTCACAGAATCCAAGACCATCACTCAATCCACAAGAATGGGTTATAATTTTTTTTTCTGGCTTCATGTCTCATTATAACATTAGATCTAAGAGATCAGACTTTGTTAATTTAAGAGCACTGTATAATTGATATTTAACAAAAAATTATTCCATTCCTTATTCGTATTGACAGAAGAATATTTCACTGAGACTGTTCTATTAAACTACAAGTTCCTAAGTTTTATTTTTTATTTCAAATTTTTTAAAATACCAAATTAAATGAGCATTTCCTTATACATAGTAAAACAGGAAAAAAAAAGACTGCATCAGAAACTGAAACACTCTCATACGTAGTTTGTTTTTCTTTCATCCCTCTGAGATTACCTCCCATTTACACCATACTGAGTGTTACACATCATAACCAGAATCTTGCATGGATGTAGCTTTTCATATCATCTCCTCCAATAAGACATGAGTTTCTTGTAGGAAAGAAATATATTTTTGCCTTCCATTACATCTTCAGTGCTTATCTCAGTGCCAAGAAAATATTAGTTTAATAAATGTTTGCTGACTGACAAGTTCTCAGATATATAAGAAACTTCCAGAACTAATCAACTTGTCTGATTCTTTCTGTTCTTTTATTTTTTCTATGCATTTTTAAAGCTTCAATGATCTCTTCCTTTTCATTCTTTTTTCACTATGTTCCCATCCACTTCCAACCAAAACAAAAAATAAAACCCCAAGCCTGTTACATATAATATATATGTAAATACACAAATATATGTGCATATACACATATATATATACAAATATACATATGTGTGTATGTAGATCTATAGATAGGTAGAGATAGATAGATATGATAGATAGATAGATAGATAGATAGATAGATAGATAGATAGATAGATATGATAGAAAGGGAGAAAGAGAGAGAGAGGGAGAGGGAGAGGGAGAGAGAGAGAGACAAGCAAAACAATTTCTTACATTGGCTGGGTCCAAAGATCTTATTCTATATCTCAAGTCCATCAAGATAGCCAATCCTTTCTGGAGAGGCAGAAAACATGTGTTTCTTTTGAATCATTGTTGAAATTGCACTGGTCAGAGTCATGAAATCTTTCAAATTTGCTTTTCTTTACAATATATAAACTACTCTCACTTCACTCTGCATCAGTTCATACAAATGTTCCCAGGTTGGTCCAAAACCTCCCCTTTCATCACTTTTTTGCAGATCAAAAATAATCCATTATATTCACAAACTAATTTATTCAACTTTTCACCAATTGATGAGAACCACTTTCATTTTCAGCACTTTGCTATAATGAAAAAATCTGCTTAATACCTTTACACTTTTGGGTCCTTTTCCCTTCCTTTGATCTCTTTGGGGTATTGGCCTGGGAGAGTTATAATTGGATCCAAGTTTAGTGATATGGTTCCAAATTGCCTTCCAAAATGGCTGACCTAATTCATAGCTCTATCAAAAGTGTATTAATATGCCTATTTCCCCAAAGTCCACAAATAATTATCATTTCCCTTTTTTGTCATCTTTGACAATGTGATGGATATGAAATACAACTTCAAAATTGTCTTAATTTGCATTTCTCTCATTTTTAATGATTTTGAGCATTTTTTCATATGGTTATTGAATGCTTGATTTTTTTTCTTTTGAAACCTGCCTATTCAAACTCTTTAAGCATCAGTTGGGAAATAGCTGCAGTTCTTATAAATTTGGATAAGTTCCTCACATTTATTAAAAGTTAGATATATCTGAGGAATTTACTGGAAACATTTTTCTCCTTAGGTATTTTTCTTCTAATTTTGACTTCATTAATTTTTGATCATGTAAAACCTTTTAGTTCATGTAATAAATTGTCATTTTATCTTCAGGGATCCTCTCTGTCACTTGTTAGGTCACAAATTATTTCTCTCTTCATAGATATCAAATAAATTGTTTTCCTCTTTTCTTATTTGCTCATGATATAACCATTTATACTGAGGTTATATACACACACTTAAAGCTTACCTTGGTGTGTGGTAGGAGATGCTGCATCATACCTAATCTGTATCAGACTGCTCTCCAGTTTCTTTTTATGTCTAATCGTGAGTCCTTACTTCAGTCACTGGGAATCCTTGGGTTTATTGAAAACAATGCTAATAGATTTGTGGCTTTGGTACATTGCATATCGAAACTGTTCCACTGACTGGATTCTTTCTCTTTTAATAAATAACAAATAACAAATAGTTTAAATGATGATTGTTTTGTAGGACAGTATGAAATCTGGTATTACTAGACCTCCTTCATTTTCGCTTCTTTTTTTCCCAAGGCAATTGGGGTTGTCTTGCCCAGGATCTCCCAGCTAGTAAATATCAATTGTCAGATTTTGTCAGTTTTGAACTCAGGTCATTGTGACTTCAGGGTCAGAACTCTATCCACTGAACTATCTAACTGCCCCTTCATTTGTTTTTATTTCTCTTTTGACTATTGACATTCTATTCCTCCAAATCCTCCAAGTGAATTTGGATGTTTTTTTCCTGTAAAATGGAAAAATGCAATATTAAAAAAAAAGGAAGAGCGGCTAGGTGGCACAGTGGATAAAGCACCGGCCTTGGAGTCAGGAGTACCTGGGTTCAAATCCGGTCTCAGACACTTAATAATTGCCTAGCCGTGTGGCCTTAGGCAAGCCACTTAACCCCATTTGCCTTGCAAAAAAAAAAAGCCCTAAAAAAAAAAAAAGGAAAGCTTATCTTAAAACTTAGTTGACCTGATACTGGTTAATAAATCCATTTAGATGATATTGTTATTTTATTGGCATAGTCTATTTAAGAGCAATTGATTTTTTTCAAATAATTTGTTCTGTCATTTCTGTAAAAAGTGGCTTTTTTAAATAGTATCGACATTAATACTTAAGTTAAAAATTGGTAAATCACAAGACTAAAAACCATGCAGGAATTATGTGTGCCTTGTTATTTTACAAGTTCTGTGTAGTGGTGTAGAAATTAATTTGTACCAACAACAAGTGTGTTTTCATTTTGTGGAAGCAACACTCACATGTGCATCCTTCTACTAACATTAGATTTGGTTTGTTTGTCTTTATTTGTTGTCCATCCTTTGTTCTTGAAGAGGACCAATGATATCCCAAACTGTTTGAAGAGGACCAATGATAACATGAGTGTGAATTGGATTAGCCCATAACAAACAGGACTGAGGTGTCTTCCCTACTTTTAGTTAGTCCTCTAAAAGTTGAATTTTGGATTTCATGTCCCACATATGAATCCTTGTTCTATTTGGCTATTTTTAAAAATAGATATTATATGCTCCAAATCATTAATTATTAGAGAATTGCAAATTAAAGCTTCTCTGAGGTACCACCTCACACCGCTCAGATTGGCCAATATGACCAGGAAGGATAATGATCATTGTTGGAGGGGTTGCGGAAAATCTGGGACACTATTACACTGTTGGTGGAGCTGTGAACTCATCCAACCTTTCTGGAGAGCTATTTGGAACTATGCCCAAAGGGCCACAAAAATGTGCATACCCTTTGACCCAGCAATACCACCACTGGATCTATACCCTGAAGAGATGATGAAAAAGGATAAAAACAAAACATTACTTGTACAAAAATATTTATAGCAGCCCTGTTTGTGGTGGCAAAGAATTGGAAATCCAGTAAATGTCCTTCAATTGGGGAATGGCTTAGCAAACTGTGGTCTATGTATGTCATGGAACACTATTGTTCTATTAGAAACCAGGAGGGACAGGATTTCAGGGAAACCTGGAGGGATTTGCATGAACTGATGCTGAGTGAGATGAGCAGAACCAGAAAAACACTGTACACCCTAACAGCAACATGGGAGTGATGCTCAACCTTGAAGGACTCGCTCATTCCATCAGTGCAACAATCGGGAAAAATTTTGGGATGTCCGCAAAGGAGAGTGCCATCTATATCCAGATAAGGAGCTGTGGAGTTTGAACAAAGTTCAAGGACTATTCCCTTTAATTTATTTTTTTTTTTAGATTTTTGCAAGGCAAATGGGGTTAAGTGGCTTGCCCAAGGCCACACAGCTAGGTAATTATTAAGTGTCTGAGACAGGATTTGAACTCAGGTACTCCTGACTCCAAGGCTGGTGCTTTATCCACTATGCCACCTAGATGCCCCCTATTCCCTTTAATTTAGAAAAAAACAGATATCTTATTGTCTGATCTTGTCAGCTCTTAGACTTCTCTTCTCTTCTTTAAGGATATGATTTCTCTCTCATCACACCCAATTTGGATCAAGGTACAACATGGAAACAAAGTAAAGACTGACAGAGTGCTTTCTGTGGGGTGGGGGGGAGGGAAGCACGATTGGGGGGAAAATTGTAAAACCCAAATAATATCTTTAATAAAAATAAATTTTAAAAAACTAAAAAAAGAATAAAATAAAAAAGGGATTTTTCCCTTTCTTAAAAAAATAGATATTATATAAAACAAATGTTAAAAGTTGTTTTGAGGAGCACAATTCACTTACCAATACAGATACTGTGGCAGCAGTTGGAAGAGGGATATTACATTTATCAAATTATTCAGGCCCACAATAAAATAAACCCAGCAACAACAAATTAGTCAAAAACAAGTAAAAAAAAAGAAAATTTAAAGAATTGACAAATTATTACAAATGATCTAATTCATTTCTAGAAAATAAGAAAACATCTTCTAAGGGACTGGTAGCTTAAAAAGATTATAATCAATTTCTTTACAAAACAGTATAAACTTTTGAAATAGGAAGAATGATAAGAACAGCAAAGGGCCAAGGTGGACCAGTTCCTAAGTATATTATGAAATAAAAGCAAAGCTTTCATAAACAAGACAGCATAAGGCCTGGAATACTGCATATTGGGGAAAAGTCATTTTTACTGATGAATATCATTTCCTCCCTCCAAGGCTATACCAAAAACATTGTCACAAAATATAAGTGCATCTCTAAGAGACGGAAATCTTTATCAGGCTTTAAAATATCCACCTAAAACACAAATGTTTGGGTAATTTTTACTTCCAGTAGGTTTCAAAAAGTTTTATTCCCATTGAGAAAATAATGGACTATTCTAAAGATATTATTCTATAGAGGAGAATTATTTAAAAACGTAGAAATTGTCAGATGGATTTGGGATATTGCAATATAACCTTGTATCTTTCTACCGAATGAAAAATGTCAAGAAATTTATTCAATAAATAATCATACATGCTAAATATTGTTGACCTAGAAATATGCCTGGTTTAAGTTTGTGAACTGTAATCAAGACTAGACTCAGGAAAACTACAATTTATCAGTTATTCTTAATTTCTAATTTTATTAAATTGTGGTTTCATGATAGACAATTAAGGACTGTGTCAAAAATCTTATGATTTCAGTATCAAAATAAAATAAAACAAAAAACAAAATAAATAAAACAAAGAAGGAGAAGATATTGAATATTAAACTTTTTTGAAGTTTAAAAGTTTATTTATGTTATTTCAATAAATTTGATAATTTTATCTTGTCTCAGTTACTTTATATAGGCAGCACTTAAATGATATGAAGTAAGGAAGGTCTATCTTTACATCAGTCTGGGAACCTACAAGTTAAATGGCCTAGCTGCTAGTCATTTAACTTATCTGTTTCTTTGCCTGTAAAAGAGGAGTAATAACAGCCATTTATTGCATTGTTCGATCATGTCCAAATCTTCATAATCTAATTTAGGGTTTTCTTGGCAGAGACTGCAGTGATTCATCATTTCCTTCCCAGTTCAATTTACAGATGAGGAAACTGAGGCAAACCAGGTGAAATGACTTGCCCAGGATCACACAGCTGGTAAGTGTCCAAAGTCAGCTTTGAAATGATGAAGAGGAGTCTTTCTGAATCTAAACCCAGAGTTCTATTCACCGAACCACCGGTTTGCCCTGATGATAGCTATAGCAGTTGCCATCTAATATGTTTGTTGGCTTGCAGTTGCCTATCTGCAATCAGTGGAGGCAGTTTAGTTGTCCATTCCAATAAAATAAAACTGTAGATCTGGATGAAAATAAAAAAACAATGATCCCACACATAGCAGAGTTGTGTGACAATTGGGGAAACAGCTGTTAAATGCATTTTGAAGCATAAAATAATAAAGACATACCTTAAGAGTAACCAAAGTTGAACACTGACTTTCAGTTGCATTTTCCTACATGGAAAAACCCAGCTGTAGAAATTGCACTGTTACAATTTTTTGTCTGTTCAGTTTTGCATAGAGGACAAGTGATGTCATGGACTCCATGCCTAGCATCAAAAAGACCTGATCATGCCCTGATTCTGCTACTTATACCTTACATGACCTTGGACACATCTCGGCTCTGCTTCCTCGCCCTACCCCCCACCAAGATCCCATCATTCCAATACTTTTAGTTCTAGAAATCCAAATCTTGTTGTCAGACACTCTCTTCTTTTTTAAAGTTTATCAAGTTACTGTTTTTATTTTTATTATATAAATATTTTATTTTTTCCAATTATATACAATAGTAGTTTCTACCTCACTCTCTTCTTAATAAGGTGTTCTCTTCTCAAGTATGCATTTCTCTTTGAAAGAGCCTAACTAAGGGCAGCTAGGTGGCGCGCTGGATAAAGCACTGGCCCTGGAGTCAGGAGTACCTGGGTTCAAATCTGGTCTCAGATACTTAATAATGACCTAGCTGTGTGGCCTTAGGCAAGCCACTTAACCTCATTGGCCTTGCAAAAACCTAAAAAACAAACAGAAAAAAGAGCCTAACTTCCAAGCAGAGCAGTGATTCCTCCCAAAAACTTTGATTCCAGTTTTTGGTCTTCAGTATGGCATTTCACATGACATGCTCTGCACATGAGTTGAATAAACAAAGTGATAATATACAACCTTGTCCTATTCCTTTTCAAAACTTAAACCAATCCTTTTGGGAAGGTTGAGACTGCCTGCCTCATGAGACAGTCTAAGTTTGTAAAGACCCTAGGAGGTGTATTCTCTTCCCAGCTGGGGAAGAGGAGCTAGGGCAAGATTAGGCCTAAGGTATGAGATGGTAAGATGTCCTATAATAGTATATGCTTTAAAGTTCCTTCCAGAGAGGAACGGCATAGGCAAGGTAAGAGAGGAAGAATCGTTGTCACCATCTCCTCTTGATGTATTCCCTCAAAGAGACAGACAGACAGACAGACAGACAAAGGAGAGAGAGAGAAACAGAGACAGACAGACAGAGACAGAGACTGACAGAGAGAGAGAGAAAGAGAGAGAGAGAGAGAGAGAGAGAATCTCAAAATACAGCTGTAATGGAAAACTCTTCCTGAACTAGAAGGCAACTTGTCTAAACTCTCCTAGGACTGTTACCCAAAGAAAGCTTTTTTTTAAGTCATTTGTAGAGTTGAAGGTTCAAGTTCTGGCTTCACATTTTTTAACCTTTGCAACATTAAACAAGTTACTTGAGTGAGTTACTGGCACCTCTTCAGAGTGGGGTTCCAATCTGTTCCCTAGCATTCCCTCATTTTTTGAAAAATGTTCTGTCTCTTCTTCCCAAATTGGGAGAGTTAGCCTTATCCTTTTAAAAGTGTTGTCGTTGCTACTACTACTGTTCTTCCTCCTCCTTCTTCCTTCTTTTTTTTCTTCTTCTTCTCCTCTCATTTTGTCTTCCCTATAACAATCCATTGAAGTAGGTATGTTTCCCTCTCCATTTTCATGTTTGGTTTACATTGCACTTTCCAACTTCCTTTTCCCATTTCTTAAAGGAAATAATCATGAATTATTTTCTTGGGAATATAAAAATTAAATTAAACAGCACATTTCATCAAGCCCATAAAGTGGTATCTTAAGCCATCTAATCACTTCAAATTAACAAACACTTATTTGGTTCCTAGTGAACAGAAGCCATGTAGCTCACTGGATAGAGAGTTGGCCTCCAAGCCAGGAAAACAGGGGTTCAAGTCCTACCCCTCACCCATCATTGGCTATATGACCCTGGGCAAATCATTTCTCAATGCTCTAGACAACTTTCTAAGACTAAATTTCAGAGAACGTTCTGTACTTCATTAACACTGGGTGAGTCCTCATCTGGGCATTCTTTTAGGAAATTCATTGTGCCCTCTAACTGCCCTGATGTCCCTTAACTATCTTAAATGCAGAAGGTCCCAAACCACACTATCTTTCTCCAAGACCTTCCTCTCCTCAATACTTCTCTCTTACTATTATGGCTAAGAATACCACCACGCTCCCAGGCACCCAGATTCACAATCTAGGAGTCATCCTAGAGTACTAGAGAGAGTCTACATCCTAGAGAGAGTACTACTCACTCTCTCTCACTCTCCTTATTCAATCTGTTGGTAAATCCTGTCTATTTTATCCTTGGACATTCCCTACCTTCTACCCCTTCTTTCCAGTAGAAGTCTTCATCATTTCCACACTGGGTCTATGGCAAAAGCTTGCTGATGTATCCCCCTGCTTCCAGTCTTTCCCACCCATTCTAAAGCATCTGATTTGTTCAACTATCACAATGATTTCCCTGAAATACAAGTGTGACCATGTCTCTCTGCTACTCAATAAACTCCACTCCATCTAACCTCCAGAATCAAACCTAAAACTCTCTGAATACTTCACTCTCTTCCATATACCCTAAGACAGGGCATCACTGGCCTCTGTACTGTTCCTCATATATGACGCTCAACCTTCCAATTCTTTTCTTCCATGTCTGGAATCCTTTTCCTTCTTATCCCCATCTCTAACTTCCTCAGTTGAAATCCCACTTTCTGCAAGAAGTCTTTGCTAAGCCTCCTGTCTAATACCCTGCTGCCCTGCCAGTGCCTTCCCTCTGTACTTAGCCTTAATTGACTTTGTGGTTCCCCCAATTAGCCTGTGAGCTGACTGAGAGAAGAGACCATGTTTTGAATCCCCAATATTTACCATAGGGACATAGTAGGCATTTCATAGCTCTTATTAACAACTTGATATATACAGAGAAATATGACCTAATTATAAAGACTTACCGGGAGTCTCCTTGACCCAGTCAATAAAGCAGCTCTGGGTTTGCTCATATGCTCTGTTCACCTTGTACCCTCTGGTAGGGAGTTTGTAAGTCAACTCAACAACACTTCCCTAGCTGCTTCCCTTCATCTTCAAACATGAAGTCCCTGAACCTTGATCTGCACACCAGTTCCAGTGTCCCTTCTCTCACCATCCAGTGCCCATCCTTCTATGACCCAGAGAAGAACTCTATAATATCCCCACCAGACTTTGCTAGCTTAGGGCACCCAATTCCAGCAAGGGCCCCCAAGCGGATCTGCTTCTATCACCCCAGACTGACCTTTTTATTGGAAGCATTCCCTTCAATAAAGCTGCCTTAGTCCCCCTCCACTGATCTATCTTGTGTCTTTGCTCCCTTTTGCTGATTCTTTGGAATTCCAGCCCTCATTCACTGGAAAGTCCATCAAGGACACGGATATAGATCAAAATAAACAGAATCAAGGGAACAATAAACAGGACTTCTCCAATGTAAGTGGAAAGCATGAAAGAAATGAAAACAAAAGCTAATGACTATTAAGCTTATCTAACAGTACTCCAGAGAGAAGCTGAGAAAATGCCTCTCCATCCCATTCACACACACAGATCTGGGCTGCCTGGGGAATATTGTATTGACTGTCAAACATGGCTGATGTGTTGGTTAGATTTGATGAATTGCATTATACTTTTCTTCATTAATAAGAAGAGCTCCCTGAGAAAGGGAGGAAGAAAAATATGTAATCAAAAATCTATATTCTATAAACACACATCTGGCTTTTTCAAACATATATTTATGATTTATGCAAAAGTCATAAATAATATAAAATTAAAATAATCAATGTCTAGGGGGGTGGAGGGAAGAAAGGTTAGCTATCTCTATGGGGTAGGAGACTATTTTATTTTCTCTTTGTATGTCCAGGAAGAATTCAATAAATGCTTATCAAATGAATGAAATTCATTATTTTCATTCCAGGTGTGCTACTTACTGGACCATTGAATTTGGGGTAATCTTGGGCCTGTCATTTCTAGTGTTTGAAAGAAGGACATATGAAGTCATGTTTCTGTCTGGGCTGTTAGTACCACTCTCCAAGTGTGTTTTCCATCCTGTTGCCTTCGATGCTTTTTTGGACTCGGTTGAAATTCAAACATTGAAGAAGAAAAGTTCCGTTCTGGAGCTCCCTGGTTTCAATCACTTCTGACTCTGACTCACAAACAATGCTTTAAAAGATATGTGACTGCAGCCCCAAATGCAGATCTTTTGATTTGGGGGGAAATACATGTGGTTGAAATCTGAGCCCTGCCTACTGCCAGGCCCCAGTTTGGGGAAAAGAAACCTGGCACAAGAAATCGAACCATTGTTCAGAGTATAATTGTCGGAGGGGAAATCCTATGAAAAGGAAAACAAATGTAGCTCTGGCTTCATGGGCTCCCTGCCCAGAGAGCACCACTCCTAGGGAGATAGATGCCCCAAGCAGACAGTCACCAGGAGCTCACCACTTCATGAAACATCAGACAAGTACTAGGGACTGTATTTGGAGGTTTCTAGAAGACAAAAGCCAGGACAAACTTGTTCTCTACCCCACAGCAAAAAATGTAGTCAGGGTCAATCAGGGTCCCTCATCTGAGCCCCCTAGCATCATCCTCCATGACCTGGTGATTGTTAGTGACAGATGATGGGAGCTGAGGAGCAGCTCTTCCTCTCTCCACAACCCTGTCCCCAATTCAGAACTTATATTTCCTTAAAGGACTAAAGGGAATTTTGTTTTTCCCCTCAATTGTGCATCATTTATTTCTAAGGTTCCCTCCAGTTCTGACTCAAATATAATTACAGCAAGACCCTATATCTCCAGTCATCATCCTAAACTAAAGAAAGGTCAAATCAAATCCTCATCAGTTTTATTTTTAAGAAGGTCATAATCCTAACCAAAAAGGAATAAAGTTCTGAACCCCCCCAAAAGAAAGCATTAAAAACAGAAGCTCGTTTATATTCTAATAAAAGCTAGTACTTAAAGCTTGCCCACCTTTTTATCCACACCACTTCCTCTGAGTCTCATGTCAACTTTGTGTGGTCAGGAGTATAAATATTTTTAATCCCCATTTTGTAGATGAAGAAATCAAGTCTCAGAGAGGATCACCATAGTAAGTATTGGTGGGCAGGATTTGAATCAGACCCTACATGCTTTCATACCTATCAAAGGCATTACTATAGAGAATAAAAGTGACTTCTGGACCAGGAGTAGTAACATTGTCCAAGGAAAAGGAAAGAAATGCAAACTGGAAAATGATCATAGAATATAAAGCTATGATGATGATGATGATGATGATGATGGTTGTCCTTCATTCTCGAGGAAGACCATAACATCAGGGAGATGATGCCATGACATGCTTGGGAATTGAATTTTAGTAAGGAGCTGCTATACTAAGTCACCAGCCTCATTTTCTCTCCCAGAATCATCTGAATCCAGGGACCAGAGATGAACAAAAATGACTAGAGATGACCTTGGATGTAAAGCAATCAGAGTTAAGTGACTTGCCCAAGGTCACACAGCTAGTAAGTGTCTGAGGCAGGACTTGAACTCAGGTCTTCCTGACTTCAGGGCTGACTTTCTATCCACCACACCATCTGGCATTTTCTTTGAGGGTATCTTTAATCATCAGTCTTCTGCTTTGGCCTGATAAACAAGACCTCTATATGTCATCTTTCCTTAAGGGAGAACAAAAATTTATCCAACATGTTTGGAAGCCCTACTCTACCTCAGTTTCACCAGGAGATATGGATGGCCAGGGGAGTGATGAAGGAAATAGAATATCAATTGAACATTACATATATATATATATATATATATATATATATATGTGTGTGTGTGTGTGTGTGTGTGTGTGTGTGTGTGTGTATAATATCTATATTATATATATATATATATATATATGGCACATTCAAGAAATGCTTTTTAATGAAATTGATGGATTAACTGTAAATCCTTCTATTTAAATTATGATTGTAATTACCCTTAATATAAAGTGATGAAAATCTATGGAACTATTAAAAATGCATCCTAAATCACCTACCTCACCAAAAAAAGCACACACTGTACAGGATACTCAGTACTGGACCACAGAAGACCCCACCCTGTGGCTTATTCTGTCTAAGCCTACATCAACTTTTCAGTCAAAGATGTGGAAATTTCAGTCGATCATCCAGATGTTTTCTCTTTGAGGAAATGACTCAGGGTTTGATATTATGTAGACCAAACATCTCTATAATTGATTAAAATTTTCACTTTGCTTCCAGATGCTCTGGCAAGGTAGAAACACAATCACAGACTGTCCAGGACAGGCAGATGTAAAAAGGTGGGAAAAAGTAACTGATTCCAATAAGTGGTTTGATAAAAGATTTACATTAAGTGAAAGAGAGCCAGAACAAATATTCTAAACATTTCCCAATCAGGGACACCATCACTGATTGCTCTCTTGTTTATATGTTGTTTCCTCAATAAGCATCTTGAGGGCAGGAATTATTTTGTTTAAATCTTTCTATCCCCAGTGCCTCATTCTATAAGAGGTACTTAAATTCTGATTGGAGACTTGGTCCCATAGAACTGATATATCATCAGCACCATCATACCATCATACACCATTATAGTGGTTATATTCCACAGCTACAAAACATGGGTACCATACTGAAAAGAGCATAGTACTGGAAGTCAGAAAGATCTCAGTTTAAGTCTACCCTGAGTAATTTATAAGCTATGAGACACATTAGACAAGTCACTTAAGTTTTGTCTGACTCAGTTTCCTCATGGAAAAAATGGAGATAATAATATAATTATAATATCTACCTCCCCAGAAGTTGTAAGGATAAAATGATATATTTGTAAACTGTTTTTCAAACTTAAAGAAATTATATTTATATATATATATATGTATATATAATTTGTCTTGGCTATTATTATTATTACTAATTATTAAACATCATTATTCTTACATATAGCATCACATCTTTGTGTTATTTGTTTTACTATTTTCTTCTTTCTTCTTCCTTCTTCTTCTTCTTCTCCTCCTCCTCCTCCCTCTCCTCCTCCCCCTCCCCCTTCCCCTTCCCCTCCTCCTCCTCCTCCTCCTCCTCCTCCTCCTTCTTCTTCTTTTTTAAAAAGCTATTTGTTATAAGAGTTAATTCTCCAGGAAGGTCATAGGGAGGGGTTCTAGAGAATATATAGGTGATCTTAAAATAAAAGATATCAAGTCTATTTTAAAGTAAATTAATACTTGCCAGATTATACATCAACAGATAAGATATAAGCTGAAACCAACTTTGATGGCTTTTTTCTGGAAATTCAAAGAAATTATAATAATTGCTATTTATACAGCACTTTAAATATATCTGAACTTCACAACAAATCCTATGAGGTAACTATTTCAAGTATTATTGAGTAAACTGAGGATCACAAAATTTAAGGGATTTATCCAGAGTGACAGAGATTACAAAAGACAAAGATTTGAATCTAGGTTACAAAGGCCAGAAATGAGACTTGAATCCAAGTCTTCCTGCACCCCAAGTTCAGGAATTACTCATCAAGTCAATGGAACTCCCTCTCAGATGACCAGTCTTTCCATGGGTTTGATAAAGATCTTTCAAGGAAAAACATTAGCAACAAAAGCAAAATCTCCCTCCCTGTTCACATGACAATCTATCCCACCCACTACCCAAACACAATTTAGCCAGATAATTGAACTAAAGTCACAAAGAAGAACCAAGTGGATCCATTCAGGCTTACCAAGTTGAAAATTTCCATGTGAATTTTGTGTCTAGTCCAAAGATGACTTTATCTCTTGTTCAAAATGTGACTTTTGGGGGCAGCTAGGTGTCGTAGTGGATAAAGCACCAGCCCTGGAGTCAGGAGTACCTGGGTTCAAATCTGACCTCAGACACCTAATAATTACCTAGCTGTGTGGCTCTAGGCAAGCCACTTAACCCCATTTGCCTTGCAAAAACCTAAATAAAAAAAATACGACTTTTGCCATCAGGTTTTGAAATCCTAGGACCTGGATTCACATCTTGCTTCTGATAGTTTACTATTGGTATAACTTTAGGAAAACTACTTCACCTCGCTGAGCCAATTTGCTCATCTTTCCATTGAGATAGATGAGATGTTTCCTAAAAATTATTCCTATCCTTAATGCTTTGAACTTTGAAGCATCAGAGAAGCATAAATCTATACTGTTACATAGCCATTCGTGCCCTATAACATCCTGTCTCTCTTGGGATTCCTAAACATTTCACTCTTCTAGCAGTCAGTTGCTTCATCTTTTTTTCTAAAATATCTAAATTAATCAATAAATATGAAGTTAGGGGCAGCTAGGTGGTGCAGTGGATAGAGCACTGGCCCTAGAGCCAGGAGTACCTGGGTTCAAATCCAGCCTCAGACACTTAGTAATTACCTAGCCTTGTGGCCTTAGGCAAGCCACTTAACCCTATTTGCCTTGCAAAACCTAAAATAAATAAATAAATAGATAGATAGATAAATAGATAAATGAATGAATGAATGAGTGAGTGAATAACTAAATAAGAAGTTAAGATAGGGGTTTGAATCCTTTATCTGACATTTACTGGTTATGTCCCCCTGGGAAAGCCTCTCCTAGTATCCATGACAATAATTATTATTGTTATTATAAATATTATTATGATTATTATTATAAACAATAAATGAAAGTCTATAATAAATAATTATGATCAATATTATTATAAATAATAAATATATTCATATATCATTTTAAGTTACATAGTACTTTATAAGATTTGCACAGTGAGTGGCCACATTCACAATAATCTGAAAGGTAGGTACTATTTTTATGTTCATTTTATAGATGAAGAAACTGAGGCAGGCAGCAGTTAAATGACTTACCCAAGCTTACAAAGTTAATAAATCTGAGAGTAGATTAGAACTCAAGTCTTCCTAACTGAAGATCTACTGCTCTATCTACTGTGTCCTCATCAGCCTCCATAAACTGAAGGGATTGAATTCCATGCCATCTAAGATTCCTTTCAACTCTAAATCCGTGATGACTGATCTAGTCATTGAACAGACATTGCCTCAGATGGAGGCAGTGGAAAAGTCCTTCAACTGGAAAAGTCAGTCACCCACTGCCTCCCAGGCCATGACCCGTCTTCTTGATTTTCATATTGCCACTGGAAAATGAGAAGGACCCTGAAGGAAAGAGTGAGGCTGAAGACTTTGCATAGTTCTGCCTCATTCAAATCCAATTCCCATGTGCAAAGCAAGAAAGCACCTTCAAGATGTCATTGGACTTCTTCAAGAACAACAACAACCCTAGTTTCTGCAAATCATAAGATCTGTGAACTTCAGTTTCCTCATCTAACTACTAGGTAGCTCTCTTTGTAGTCAGAAAAGTTAAATGAGATCATTTACAAGCGGATTTCCTTAAAGTATTGCATTAATCAGTTAAAAAGAAATAGATTTCCAGGCTAAGATCCCCTGGCTCTGCCTCACTTCCCAACCCAGAGTTCAAAATCTGCCTTAGTCTAGAATAAATATATTCATCTCTTCTAAACCCTTTATACAGAAGTTCATTACCTTGATTATAATTTCAAAAGGGTAAATTCTTTATGATTCCCCAAGTACAAACCAAGTTACAAATCATCTGGAAAGAACATCAGTTCATAGCCTGCCAAGCATGCCAACACCAGATTTCTTTTCAGCAAATTGAAGGATTTTTTAAAAACCTTGTTTTAAGCAGAGAATGTCACCAGTGGAGTTGCTGAGTCAGTTCTGGGACTAGGAAGTTTGGAAAATTTAGTCTTCCAGCCTCCTGCCCTCCTGCCCTCCTATGCTTGGGTGATATGTCAGTTCTGAACAGTTTTGAACTTGTGGTTTACTTGTGGTTGTGGTTTAGCCAGACAATGTCTGGGGCCATGCCACCCATGCCTACCATCTCTTCATCCTTATTACTGGTCTCTGGTCACACTCTAAGTAACCCAAAGGTCTTTGGTGAATCCCACCTATAGCAGTTGGAGATACCACCCAACTATCAGGGCAGGTTCCACAGCAGTCAGCTATGGTTCCAGGATAATATGATTTTTCTCCTCCCTAAACCATAGTTTCTAGGATCCATTTTATTGATGTATTTACCTTGAGTCAGAGGACCCAATTAGTTAAAAGCAAAGATATTTAATGAAACACATAATAAGAAATAATAGAACGTTCTCTACAAACAAATGGAAAGACTCATAGTCCATATGGTAAGCCACTTAAATGGCTAAGGCACATTCATGCTTCCAGTGTTGGAGGAGCACTGGGTCTTCCCATTGATTGACATTGGTCTCCTGGTCTCTGCCAGATACTGTTTGTCTGGTTTTTTCCAGGCCTTGCCCCTTAGGATACTTTCATTTTCTGCCCAGTTTTCTACTTACTCAATCCATGGGGAGTCAATCCATCTCTACGAATTCCAGCTCCGGGCTCAGCTGAAATCCCTGGTTAACTAAATGGTGACTTTCAAAATCACTGTCCAGATTTTCATCTCTGCAGGTTTAACAGCTAATCCTAATTTGCCCAATATTTATCAAATGGCTTGAGGCATGAGTCCCCAACCTTTTTTTTTTTTACTTCAAGTATCTCCCATTGTAGATGAGTGAAAAAGGTACAGAGTAAACTAAGTCGGGGGATCAGGGACTATGTCTCTTCTCCCTATTCAGCTGAGTTCCTGGTCCCTTCATTAGCAGATGTTGCAACTCCAAGCCCAAAAAAGGTTTTGTTCCACATCCTTCCACATCCACTGTCAACCTGTCAAATAGACAGGACCTCTCAATAAGTCAAATAATAATCACTTTTCAAATCATGGGCTATAAATGCATTTCTACTCATTCATTTTCCAATCCTTTACTATTACATCTTTAAGGAAATTATCCTGATGGAAGTTTTATGGCAAATACAAGTCCATCATTAAATGGTATTAAATATTGACATCCCTTGTCATTTCAACAAATTTGATGCATTTAGCATTTATTAAGAATGTTCCATGTATCTTAGGCACTAAAGATGTAACAACACTGCAACTCCTGCCCTGAATGAACTTACATTCTACTGGGTTGATAAAAAGTATATTCTTGAGGGAAAGAGTATTAGCCCCACTTATTTTTCATCTATACCTAAACTAATGTTCTTAGTACCGGCATTGCTATCTTCTATCTATCCTCCAGGTGACTGAATTGATCTTCTGTCCAGGAGAGATGAAGTGCAAGAATCTTTTTTGTTGAGACTACATCCCTATTTCCCTCTCATGAGCACAATGTCACTGCAGAACTACACACTTTTGACCTACACTATTTCAAAATTGGAATGAATCACCACTTCATATACAGACTGCTGACCTCCACTCTTGGAGGGGGGGGGGGTGCTTATCATATTGGTAACAGTGCAAGACATATCAGTTTTAGCCCAACTTCATCTTTGCACCTTACAACCCTGGAGATCCATTAGTCTCAGACTCCTCCAGTAGCAAGGATTATGAAAGTGAATCCAAAATCTCAAAACACTCAAGACTACTCATCTAAATATTATTCTTTTTTTCCTCTCACAGTCTTGGAAATTCCCAGTGTATCCTTTCAGTCTATTTTTAAAGGATATATACAAATCTAATTACTAACTTTTGGACTATGAAAGTTGGCATTTCCTATTTGTTTTTTTTTTTCTTTTGGTGTGATATCCACCAAATTGGGAAAAAACTTACAGAGCTAATTATTTTAGAACACGGGGACTAACAATCATGTTAATATTTTTAAAAGTATGCATTATTGCATAAAATATAAAATTCAACATGAAATATAACTAAAATAATTGGGAAGGGAACAAGAGAATATTTCACAAAAGAATTTTTGAAACTCAATGAAGTGACAGCATTCTGGCCTAAGGTGAAAGTAATTAGCTAGTATAACAGGCAAGGCTAGCTAGTATGGGCTTCATTACTGGATATATTCCTAAGACAGCTCAATCAGGAGGGAGAAAGGAAATGTTTTTTAAAAGTTATTTTTCTTTTTATGAGTCCATTTAGTGAAGAGTAATGAACTTGAAAGAAAGTCAAAGAAATTTAATGACACAATCAGCAGACAGCTTATTGGAGTAAATTAGATTAAAGGGAGAAAAGAAATCACTTCAAAGATACATAGTTTGCAATGGTTTGTTTCAAAATGGCTTTAAAGAAATAAATCTGGAAAATAGCTTTTATGAAAATATGAGAGGAAATCCAACAAGGTCGAGGTCATTCACTTAGGGATATCTAATCAAAAGATGGTTTTAGCTGTGTTTCATGGAATCTCTTCCCAAAGAAATGTCATTTGTGTATGTAGGATCTCTCTCCAAGACCTCATACAACTGAGTACATTTCCTGATCATAGAAAAAAGAAAGTTAACCAAAAACAAACTGATCAGGGCAAAGACTGTTAATTTATTACATACATACATAAACACACACACAAATATATATATATATATATATATATGTATATATATATATATATATATATATAAAATCTACTTTTTTGTTCTTGATTGAAACATTCATAGTTCTTGATGTTTATTAAGTTCATAAAGGGGGGGCGGTTATTTTTATTATTATTATTAACTAACATTTTTATATGATATTTACCATGTACCAGATACAGTATTAATCTCTTTCTAAGTAGTCTCTTGACAGAGTTTCACAACAACTCTAGGAAATAGATGGTGTTATGATCTGCATTTTACAGTTGAGGAAATTGAGGCAGGCAGTCGTAAGTTGACTTACCAGATCACACAGTAAGTAAATATCTAAGTTTGAATTTAAACTCCAGCCTCCTGATTCTTGTCTAGCATTCTATCCACTTCACCATCTGCTATTTCATAAGAAGGGTAAAGATAAGGATGCAGGTAGGAATAAGGGCAGGGATGAGGGAAGGGAAAGGAACGGGACTTGAGATTTCATTGATATGGGGAGCAACTAGTGAGGAATTTCCTCTCCCAATACAAGTTAGCATCCTCTCCATAACTTAGTCTTAGAAAGTTGCTGAGAGCACTGAGACATCTAAGTGCAAACCAAGTAGGGATTTATTGGGAAGTAATAGAAATATAAGAAAAGACTATCAACAAAATATTAGATACAGAAAATACACACATGTGTATACACATGTGTTGTTAGTTAATTGTTGAGTCATTCCAACTCTTCACAACCCAATGAATCACAGCCCACCAGACCCTTCTATCTTCCACTGTTTCTCAAAGTCTATACAACTGGATATTTGTCATTTCCATGTCATTATCTATCCTCCCCATACTCTACTATTCCCTTTTGTCTTCAATCTTTCCCAAGATCAGGGTCTTTTTTAGTGAGTCCCAGCTTTTCACTATGTAGCCAAAGTATTTAAGCTTCAGCTTTAGTATTTGACTTTCTTATGAGTAGTTTAAATTAATTTCTTTAAGGATTGATGATTTGTTCTTTTTACTATTCAAGGGACTCTCAAAAGTCTTCTACAGCACCACAATTCAAAAATTTTGCTTGTGCAACACTCAGTTTTCCTTATAGGTCTAACTCTTACAGAGATACATTGCTACTGGAAAAACCATAACTGACTATATTACCCTTAAAGAGTCAATTAGCCAAGGACAAGAGAACCAAAGAGAAAAGGGTTTCTCTATCATAACTTTCTTTGCCCATATTGCCCTATTTAAGAAATTCTCAACACAAGGAAAATAATAGGCAATCCTTTATGTAGCACATTCAATATATTAAGAGTAGACTGCTATGGTAGCACGGAAGGAGGTCTACCTAGGGTTTAAATAAAGCATGACCCGTTTGTAAGAAGCATACAGTCTAGCGAGAGGATAGAACACAAATACAAATAAGTTCCTCACTTTTAAGGGTTCATCCTTAGGATCCACTTTGGAGTCACAAAGGAGTTTAGAATATTTCCAGTCCCACCCCTACCTGTAGGAGAAATCCTGTTAAACTTTTTATAATACAAGTAGCCTTGCAACCAACCTCTCCTTAAAGACCTTTAGTGAGGAGAAATACACAACTTCCTCAGGGACATCAGACCATTCTCAGATATATTTAATTTTCTGGAAGTTTTTTGTTTTGTTTTGTTTTCCTATTTCAAATCTAAATGTACCTCTTTGCCACAAAACTACCACCCGTTACTTTTATTCTGCCCTCTGTGGTTATCACCAGAAGAGCCTTTACATACGAGAACAAAGTTATCCTATCTTCCTCAAGTCTTCTCTTTTCCAGGAGCCACATTCCAATTCCTTCATCAGATGATGCCCAAGCCAGTCATCTCTTCATTTCCCATCCTGCCACACTACTTTGGACATCTCCTACATGTACCAGTGTCAGATTATTCTTTCTAAGGGAGTACAGTTATTATTATTATTATTATTATTATTACTAACATTTTTATATTGGATCTACTATGTACAATTAGCATTTATTAAGAATGTCCACCCTTTTCAGTTTCCTTTTCTGTATTGTTTCCTCCTATAAGATTATAAGCTTTTTGAGAGTAGAAACTGCTCTCAAATTATTTTAGTATTTTGTAAAAATTATTTTTTTAAATTATTATTTATCATTTTTATCTTTTTTAAAATATTTTTAAATTTTATTTTTTAATTGCTATTTGTATTTCCAGTAGTTAGCACAGTATCTATAACATAGTAAATGATTAATAAATTTATATCAACTAACCCTCATGGAGAGAACTCAAAGCTTTTTTTCATCCCAGTTGCCCTCTACTCCATGTTCTCTGATCTATCGATGCCTTTCCCAAAAAGAGAAATACGGAACTGTGCAGGATGCCTCTGATATGATCTGATAAGGGCAGAATACAGCAGGGGTATTAGTTCCTTGGCCTACTTCAACAACTGTGCTCTTCTTAATAAGAGTCTATAATCACAATAGCTGTTTCTTAGTTTCTATTGTAGAGTGATGGTAAATAGTGAGCTAGTGGTTTACTAAAATTTTCAGATCATATTTGAATTAATTATCATTTAGACACCATATCACCCTCTTGAATTTATGAAACTGATTTCTCAATTTCTTCTGAGATAAGCCTTGACATTTATGTGAAATTGATTTCTTGAACTCAAGGGTAAATCTTGGCATTTATTCTTATTAAATGCTGGACTGTTTATAAAGAATTTTACACTGAATGTTAAGTATCACATCTAGAATTATGAAGCATCAGAAATAATGTGGTCTGACAAAATATGCACCAAGACCATCAAGATATTAAGCCTGTATTTAGAAGAAAAAGAAAATAAAACTTATAGGACTTATTTCACCTGACTTCTAGACACTCTCATTTTATTGTGGTTTATTAATGAGAAAAGTTTTCCTTTGTCTGCTAATATCTTGTATTTTGGGCTAAACATTTGAAAAACTAATTCATAATTGATATCAAATTAATCAACCCAAATTATGAAACATTTTAGAGGGAATTCACTTGGAATCAGGGAGACATTCTAAACATTCCTGAAATAGCATCATATTATGGATAAACTGAACTTTATTTGGATCCAGAAGACCTGAGTAAAATTGTATGTAATGGAAATAAATGATTATTAATTTAAAATTAAATGAAAGAAAAATAATATTTTTATGAAATACCAAGGTCTTAGAAGTGAAGGTCTAGTTTTCAAAGGAGTGGGTTCATAGTCCTACTTAGGGTTTCCTCTGGTAATAAGAATTTGTCTAGTATCTGAAGCCTCTAGTGAAAAGTTAAAGGTTTCTCAGCTTCTATGTGAGAGTGCCCATGCTTGAAAATGGTCAAAATGAGCTCTATTTATCCCACAAAAACTCCAAGGACCCAGTCTAAAAGAAATGCATTTCCTTCTCTGGCGAACTTAATATCCCCCAGAGAGCTACAGCCAGTCCTCCAATGTTATAGTAATGCCATAGGGTTGAGGTGTCTCACCTATTGAAAGATTCTCTGGAATTGTTAAAGAATCAAGCAATATATCCCTCAAGGACTCACCAACATAAACCCCAAGAACCAATCAGAATGCCTGAATGCAGCAACTGTTTTATCCTTTCTATTTTTGTCCCTAGTACTTAGCACAATATTTGGCCCATTAGAAAGCACTAAATAAATGCTTTTTTCATTCATTCTCATAGATTTTATAGGATCCGATACTTCTATCTGAAAGGGACCTAAAAAGCCATTGAGGCCAGTGTCAACTCTTTTAAAACTAGCTATGTCCCTAAGACAACTATGCCTGAAGACAAAAGACACATAATCTCTTTATTTGCAAATGAGGAAACTGAGGCATAGAGAAGTTGGGTGACTTTTTTCAGTCACACAGTTAGCATCAGACTCTGGATCTGAATCTAGGTCTTTCTGACTCCAAGTCTAGAAGTCATCTTATCCAATTTCTTCATTTACAGACAAAAAAAAATGGAAACCAAGGATTTGAACTACCCTACCAAGTTACACAAAGTAGTAAGACTCAAAGCAGGGGATATGAACCCAAATCTTCTAACTGAAGAGCCTTTTTTTTAAAAAAATGTCATGATGCCATCAAAATTATGTCACTTATCTGTCACTGGAATTTTCACAGAAAGATAAAACATGAGTCCGTGTCATCTTCTAGAGAAAGTCTTTCCCTTACCCTTTCAGGGTCTTCTTTCTTATGTGGACACATTTGTTTGCTTGCTGTCTGTCTCTGCCTCTTTTGTACTTGGTACATTTTGCTTATCAGAATAATATATTCCACTATGTCTTTTGATTTCTCCCTACCAAGAAATAGCCATACACATTTCAGATTGATTTTACTTTGTGAAATTCTTTCTCCTGACTAGCTTCAATATTTATTATTTGGTAATGAAATTCTTTAGTTTGACAAAAATGTGTCTTGATGAGCTAAATTGGTTCATTTCCTCTACCTATACACTGTGGAGTCTATCAGACTGAACTTTGCCCTCTGTTTACAATACTTTTGGGCAATTTCCCCTATAGGATTTCTTAAAGTATGATATTCAATCATTTCAATTCCTTTTGCTTTTATTGAAAGACCAGCAAGTCTTAATTATCTTATCACATCATTTCTTTAAATTCTTTTTCCTTTTCTTGTAAAGAGCTAATATGTTTTACTAATTTTTCAATTTGATCAATTAGTTTTACTTGTATCTCCTCATATTGTGATTCAAATCATTCTTTTTTTCAAAAGACTCAATTACTATGAGGAGTTTCTGTCATTTATTCTTTTTAAAAATTTTCATATTAGCTATGTTGCAAAAAACAAGAAAAATAATAAATATGAAAAAATATGCTTCAATCTGTGTTCTTAGTTCTCTCTAGAGTACATTTTGTCATGATAAGTCTTGTGGAAATGACAAAGATCATTGCATTAATAAAAATAATAGTCTTCCAAAATTAGTCATCATCAAAGTACTGTGGACATGTTGTACAATATTCTCCTAGGTTAGATCTCTTCACTTTCGTCAGCTTCACTTTCATCAGATTTTTTTCTGAAACTATCCCCTTTGTCATTTCTCTGTTATTTGTTCTGAGTTGTCTACTACCTATTGAGATTTTAATTTATTATTTTACAACTTTTACCAATTATATATAAAAATAGTTTTCATCATTCATCCTTTTGTAAGCTTTTGAGTTCCACATTTTAATACCACCCTCTTTCCCTCTCATCCCATGACAATAAACAATCTGAAATAGCTTCTACATGTACAAATGTGTTTAATGTATTTTCCTATTAGTCATGTTATAAAAGAAGAATTACAACTAAGGGGAAAAACATGAGGAATAAAGAAAAACATAAAAGAAATTTGGAAAAGTGAACATAATATGCTTTGCTCTAAATTCAAACTCAATAGCTTCTTGCTTTTTTCTGGATGTGGATGGCATTGTCTATAGTGGTTCTCTCGGGACTGTCCTTGATCACTGAACTGCTCAGAAGAACTGCAGCCATCATAATATATACATACTATCGATAGACATACATCTATATATCCATTTATAGATATATGTATGTATATACTTATATGTGTGCATAGACATGTATAGACATATGAATATATAAATTCAGATAGATAGATAGATAGATAATAGGAAATAATCAACTGCTGTGATTCACTTAAATTGAGAGCAATTGGGAAAGGCTTCCTGAAAAAAAAAAGATGGGATTTTAGTTGGGTCTTGAAAGAAGCCAGGATAGCCTGGAGTCAATGATAAAGAGGGGAGAGCATTCCAGGAAACAGAGAGAGTGAATGAAAATGTCCAGATCCAAAAGATGGAGTATCTTATTTAAAAAACAGCAAGGAATGCTGTGGGGTGGGGGTTTGAGCATATGATGTAAAAAGACAGGAAAGATTTTGAGGGTGCTAAATTGTAAAGAGTTTTAAACAGAGGATTTTATACTTAATCCTGGGGGTGAGAGGGAACCACTGGAGTAGGGAAGTGACATCCTGGGACCCAAACTTTAAGAAAAATCACTTTAGCTGGATGTACTGGAGATGGGAGAGATTGTGGCAGGCAGATCAATTAGCTTGTCAATACAATTAACAGAAAACTTGGCCCTGAAGAAAAGTAGAGAAAATTTACTTCCCCACTTTCTTTCTAAAGTTTGGAGACTGTGAATGTGAAATGGTGGATATGTTTTCAGACATGGTTGACATATTCAACTGGTTTTACCAAACTATTTGTTTTCATTTTATCTTTATACATGGTTGACTAAATGGGAATAGGAAAGGGATTTGTTTGAAAATATAGGTGACAAAAACTAAAACATTTTAAGTAGCTAAAAAACTTACCAAGTAAAGACAGTGAATTTTAAAAGTTCAAATTGTTCAAAAAGTTCAACTTTTAAAATAGTAATTTAATAAATATTTTTTAAATTGTCTTCAAACTTTCTTCTACTCAAAAATGCTATTTTTAATTCATTAGATTGCTTATAAATCCCTGAATGAAGTGCTCAGGCTGATCCCATGTGTCATTTTGCAAATGAGACATTTTCTGCATATGGACCTGAACATTTATACTAAAATTCCACTAACTTAGTCAAAAACAAATGAGGGGCATCCTGGAAATTCTTAACTAGAAAATAATGTTTAAATAGATACAAGTGCCCACTTTGCGAGCCTTTGACTCTTTAAGGGTGGCTGAATCAGCAAGAGACAGTGACTACAGCTGGGATTACTCAGGATACCCGTGTTAACTGAGTATGGCGTGCATCCCCTCTGAAATAAAAAGATCTACTCTTCTTGGCAGGAAGCTTGAGTTCAGGCAACATGCTAACTCTGCACTCTTCATTTCAGTTCCCAAATTGTTGACAGACTCTCCTCAGTTTTGGTGTCTTATGACTGGCAACTGGTGCACCCCTTTGCCCTTAGATTAAAATTCCTGGTAATCATGAGGATATCTGAACTCACTTTGACCTCTGGATTTTCTCAGCCTTTTACTCCCTCTCAAAGTTTGGCCAAGGGCAAGTATTATCTGACATCACCTCTGTCCTAACACCAATCTCTCTTTCTCTATCTCAATTGGAGAGGGAGAATGCAATCATACATTTTCTTAGTTATTGGCACAGGTCAGTCTGACATGGTTCAGAGATGGTAATAAAAAAAATGAATCACAAAATATTCCTAAACACCAGGCCTGATTAAAGAAATGGGTGAGAATTATTTAGATTTAGCACATTTCTTTACATATATAATGCCAATATGTATATATATACATATATATGTATGTATGTATGTATGTATGTATGTATGTATGTATGTATGTATTACTGGTTGTTCTTGAAAATCTTGGGATCTTAATTCTTGATTAGAGATGTTGTAGTCATAAGACCAGCATGAGAGTAGACTAGGCATTTTTTTCCAATTGCCTACTAATGCTCAATAAAAAAGAAAATTAAACTCTCAAAGTTAAATTGTGTATCAGAGGCAGAACAATTGTAGCTAAATCCATTGACTGGACAAGAAAGTGATAAAACCAAAAAAGATAATGGTCTTCTAAAATAACACTGAAGAAAAAAACTCCACCTTAAGACACTTATTATGCCTTTCTCTGCTGACTTCTAAGGCATAGACCTATGGACCTATCTACTCTCTTATGGTCAGGACACTTGTATGGATTTCTTTCATGTTACAAAATCTTTGGTAGCATCTTACTTATACTCCTTACCTTATTCTCTTGCAATAAATATTGATTTTATCAAGTAATCCAAGAAGTGTCAGGGTCATAGGAAAAGCAGACAAGTAGATAGATACTTTATCTTTTTTCCCTCCAAGAGATTCCATATGTTAAGGAACCCCAAGAACACAGAGACTGCACAGAATACTCTACCTTTCTCCAGCATTGGCAAGAAATATCATGCTGATCCAACCTGGCCAAAGGGGTAAGAGTAAACTAAAGATGGAATTGGAGCAAAAGGATAAAATGTGTGGTTGCAGTAGCTTGGAAGAAAAGGGGTTTGACAGACAACTGGCCAGTCTCATCACCTTGGAAGATATTAGGAGCAGGGATGGAAGAGTGTGAAAAATAACTTCTCCAAGAAAAAAGAGAGGATGAAGAGAGAAAGATGAGAGAAACTTGAAGTCTAGCCTCATGGGTATATTCACCATCAATGAAGGAAGAATCTGAAAGTCAGAAGAGAAAATAAAGAAAAAAAATTCTAAAACCTCCAAAGATTTCAAGAGGGAGGAAATATATATAATATATATTATATATATATATATAATATATATTATATATGTTTATATATGTGTGTATGCATGTATACACATACTTTTTTTTTTAGATTTTTCAAGGCAATGGGGTTAAGTGGCTTGCCTAAGGCCACACGGCTAGGTAATTATTAAGTGTTTGAGGTCAGATTTGAACCCAGGTACTCCCGACTCCAAGGCTGGTGCTCTATTCACTGTGCCACCTAGCCGCCCCTACACATACTTTTTTTTAAAAAAAAAAATCTATAGCATAAATGGATAAATCAACAGAGCGAATGCTAAAATTAGAAGGATGAGTAGAAAAACATCAAAAAGATTACAAAACAAAGGAAATTGAACTGTCTGATTAGACCTAGAATTCTGTTCAATGCTAAGAGAGAATGCATGAATGATTAGCAAATAGGAAATTTTGAATTCTTGGTAAAAATTCTCTCCAAAGAAGCATAAGGGAGAATAACATATTTGAAACCTAAATATACTGAAGTGTGGGATAATCTGAAAGAAGAGAAGGAAAAAAAGTAAAAATGCTAATACTATCAATAACAACAGCAACAACAATAATGGCTATCTTTCATATTATAAATGAAAAGTTACAAAGAGGTTTACATATATTATCTCACTGGATCACAATCACCATTGTAAGGTAAGTGCTATTTTCAACTTCATTTTACATATGAAGAAATTGAAGCAGATAGAGGTTAAGTGGCTAAAAAAATACAATATATATTGATCTCATGGACAGGACCATATGAGGATTATAGGTATTCCAGAAGAATATGATAAATTAATTATAATGCAGGATGTAATCACTATTGTAAAATAAAAATAAAAATAAAAATACTACACTTCAAAAAGTCATAGTAGCTATGTGTAACAGTTCCAATGATACTCCCTACAGATCTGAGAATAATAATCAATGAAAAACTCCTGAATTTCCAATAAAAGAATTTGAAAAGTTCCTGAAGAAGTGAAAAAAAAAACATGTGATCAGAATATTCAGCTTGCAAGTCCCAAGCAGCAGAAATATACAAAACAGAAAGAACCATGAAGGAAAGATGGGTAGTGATATAAGGCAAGCGATTATCAAGGCAAAAGAAATTTTTAAAAAGAAAAAGAAAGCTTGATTTGTAGGTCATTTTCTTTCATAGGTGGACATATCATATGTGTGTATACATGCCCATATACATTTTAGTATATGCTCATAAATTATAAATGTATTTGTGAATATATGCATATATAGACATATACTACATTTATTATTATTGCTTAATCATGTGATTATGTTCAATTCTTCATGCTCCTCTGAATCTGAGCTGATCAAAGTGTTTTTCTTAGCTAAGATACTAAAGTGGATTGTTATTTCCTTTTCCAGTAGATTAAGGCAAAAAAGGAATTAAGTGACTTACTCATGATCACACAGCAAGTAAGTATGCCCTGAAATCTGAAGACAGATTTGAACTCAGATTTTCTTGACCCCTTCCTGATTCCTTCATGACTCCAGGCCCAGCACTCTAATCACTGAGCCATCTAGTTGCCTCTTTAACATGTATGTGTAGGAGCGGCTAGGTGGCATAGTGGATAAAGCACCGGCCCTGGAGTCAGGAGTACCTGGGTTCAAATCTGGTCTCAGACACTTAATAATTGCCTAGCCATTTGGCCTTGGGCAAGCCACTTAACCCCGTTTGCCTTGCAAAAACCTAAAAAAAAAACATTTACGTGTATTTTCCATTTTTAATTACTTTTTTAAAATATTTAAAAATAAATTAATAAAATATTTAAAAATATTTCATTGAATTCATAGCTATATATGCATATATGTATGTGTATACACATTCATATAATAGGTATATACTGATATACATATCTTCATAGAGCTAGATAATGAGTATCATTACTTATATTTATATTTTTGATAGATAAATAAGTATATATATTAACATGTGTGTGTAAGTTCATACATGCAAACACACATGTATATGTATAGATAGGTACAAGGACATAATGATGCATGCTAAAATTAAAGAAATAGAAAGGGCATGACAATGGAGAAGTAGGTCTGAAACAGCATAGACTAAACTTTGAAACCACCTTATAGATAGTGAATCAAAATATTTCATGGGAAAAAAGTCAGAATTGAAGATCATATTAATTAAGGAGATGCTAGAAGGAAGATAGAGAAAAATGTATAATGCATGATAATCAAGTCTATGTGTGATAAAGAGGAAGACAATTTCTATAATCTCTCAGGAAGAATAGGAGCTTTTGTAGAATGAGAAAAGAGTAAAACAAAATGTGATTGAAGTATAGATAATAAAAAGGGAATGGTGTCCACACAATTGGGGCAGGGGGCAGGTTTTTGTGAGGCAGAAATTTTGAAATGGGTGTAACAAGTTGAGATGGTGAACAAGAAAACCATGTGGGTGTTTTTCCTCCAAGGTAAACAATCTTCCTCAGGGAAAGGGAAATCCAACTTCCTGGGGCAACTGGCATGCAGAAAGATGAAAGAACATGTCCAGAAATGAGATTACATTTAAGACCAGGAGGGAAAACAGAGGATAGAATTAGACACTTTTTCGTCATGGGGTAATACTTCTATTTTCATTACTTCTTTTGTGAATTCCTACTTCTACAAAGGTTCAGTGAAAAATGGGGACAATTGGACAGAGATTTACAAAAAGACAATTATGAAGAAATTATTCAGAAGAGGGAGCTTGGTCACGATACTTCAGAAGCTTCAACTCCATGTGGAACATAAGAAGCACAAGGAAGGAATAAATAGCTTGTATAGACTATAGATCCAAAGAAAAGTTAGAAAGGGAATAGAATTAATAAGAAGAAATGGTAAATACATTCCTTTTAGAAAAAAATATCAAAATTAATTTAGAGGGTGGAAGGGAGGTGGGATTTGGAAGTAAACACATGAAAGAAAGTAAAGGAAGAAAGAAGAGGGAAAGAATTAGATAACTAAAAAAAAAAGAAATAAAAATGAGTAACATTCCAAAACTAGGGAAAAAGTTTACAAATGAAAAGCAGAGTCAGATAGAGAAGAGCATATGTAATAATGTTGCATCCAAGTAGATGATGCAAATAGGAACAGAGTACCAATTTAAAAGAGGAAAGAAAACAGAGAAAACAATCCATTTAAGACACATAAAGGCAGGAAGACATGGACATAAAACCATGTTATATGTCAATGAGTATATGTATAAATGGCATTTATACTATTTTAACAAATGCTCATTCTCCTTTTCTCACCAAACCACCCCTGCCAGTTTATAAGATTGATAAACTTAATAAAAACAAAGTGCAAGGAAGAGTGTTCTCTTTCAAATTCAAAGGACCTGGGATCAAATCCCAGTTCTGAATGTACTAGCTCTGTAATATTGAGCAAATCACTTAACCTCTCTGGACCTCAGTTTCTTTATCAGAAAAATGAAAAGCTTGGAGTATAAAAGCATTAAGGTCTCTTCCAGTTCTCGATTTATGATCTCTGTGAATTGGCTGCATCTCTCTCATAACATCTTTCCATCCTTCCCTTCATTCAGTAGTTCAATTATGCCCACTTAGTGCTCCCTTCTTCCATCTTCATATTTGATGAGGCAAAGCTAATTCCACCTCATCTGTATGTCTTTCATACATATAGAAAGCCATCCCTTCAACACTCTTCCTGTTTCTCTTTCCCCCTGCAATTCTTCTTCCCTCAGAAAACAGATTTGTGAACCAAAATTCTTAAGAAAGTGAAGACAGTCATCTACCTAATCTTCCATAAAACAAGAGAGGGAAAATTTAAAAGTCTATCAGCCTTTAAATATTTGAAAATATCTTTAAGCTCACTATATAAAATGGTATATTTCTCATTCTCCATTTCCCCTCCTTTTTTCAAATTATCCAAGACAAAGCCAATCTTATGACTAGGGTAATGTGACTAGGGTTTTGCCCCAGAGTGCTGAAATTTAGAGGATGTCTACAGAATTTGACATCCTTCAGGAATATAGAAACAGCTAACTTCATACTCAATTATCAGGAATAATTAATTCAACAAATAAGAATATCAAGAACAGTTCCCCAATGATAGGGCATCTTTTTTCAAAAGAAAAATTGCTAACAGTTTTTCAAATAAAAATTGTTCAAAATAAATACCATCAGGACACATGCAAATCAAAATAATTATTAGGTTTTACCCTACACAATGTAAATTGACAAAGTTAATGAAAGAAATAATCTCTCCTTGATCAATTAATCAATCAACAATAAATCTTGAGGGTGTTTCTTTGTCTCCCCAGTACTTACTATATACACAGCATGTATGAAACGTTAATTAATACATGTTGACCTATTGATTAACTGATTCAAGACACTCTAGATGATAGGAACACCAAGTCACCAAAATCAGGCTTATGAATTGCTTTAGTCATTCTGAAACAGGATGCCTTTGAGTCAGAGATATCTCATACATCTCAAAGTAGACAAAGGCAGAAAGAAAGATCTACTATATATCAAAATATTCAGTATAGCATTTTTTCATAGCAGCAAAGAAATGAATTGGGTGACCAAAGAATATGGTTTAAGAAACTATAGTAGATGAAGTACCAAGCTATAAGGAATTATGACTATGAAGAATTCAGAGAAATATGGGGAAACTTGTATAAACTGTTGAAGAATTAATTAAGGAAAGCCAAGAAAAAATGTTTAAAGAAACTATAACAATGCTAATGAAAATAACAATAAAATTAAACTGAACCATGACCAACTTGATCCCATAGAAAGCCTGAACGAAATGCCCCATTTTCATTGTAGATGGGGAAGGAGGGATATTAATGTGGAATGTTACACATACAAGAGATACTATTGAATTTCTCAAACAATTTCTGATGACTTGTGTATTAAATGGTGATAGTGCATTTACAAGTGATGGGAAAATATGGCCAGAATTTCAGACAAGTGACTTAAAAACATGTGGAAGCATAGAGCTGGTATTGTTAGTAATGATTTGCTAGTGAATTGTTTTTCCATTTTCTCTAAGCTAGGCAACATATTGGGTAAATTAATATAAAATAACAAATATAATCCATCATCTTAAATTTTAAAATGAGTTACCTATTGAACTAGCATAAATTGATCTCTCAGATTCTTGCCGACTCAAAGAGTCTATGACTGTACAACCAAAAAAAAGGTCTTGTGGTTCAAAAATGAAACCATGTCAGATTTTTGTCAATGGAAAAAATGAAAATTGTCTTGTAGACTTGTGGCTTGACTTACAAAAACCTATTTACTACAGAACATTTTGGGAGAGGGAAAGAGAGAGAACATGCCCCAAACCAAAGAATCTGGGAACTGCATTCACATTGTCACCTGAGAAGCCAAGGAGAGGCCAATTCTCAGACTTCTTTGGACAGAAACATTTGCAAAAGGTTTTTTAAAAAAATGCATGCCTACTAGAAGAGACATAAAGAATGATGGAAGCAAGAATGAGTACACAAGCAACAGGAAAAAACTGGAGATGAGATGTTTGACTCATGATTTTATCTTCAAAATCAGAGAATATTTGAAAAAAATATATAGGTAAGGTATGAAGAGGGATTGAGGCAAGATTCAATATTCTTCTAAAAGAAATTTCCGGGGGTGGCTAGGTGGCTTGGGGGCGGTTAAGTAGTACAGTGGATAGAGCACCGACCTGGAGTCAGGAGTATCTGAGTTCAAATCCAGTCTCAGACACTTAATAATTACCTAGCTGCGGGGCCTTGGGCCAGACACTTAACCCCATTGCCTTGAGGAAAAAAAAAAATTCCCCAATTCTTGCTGAATATTTAAGCAGAAAAGTTTTTAAAATGTCCGACAACTGTTTCCATACATCAAATAAGAATGTTAGATAAAATAGCTTCTTAGTTACTGGGGTACAGAAAGACAGAATTTAGAGTTTATGGTTGACCTCAAGAAATGACCTAATTCTAATCCCCATTTTATCAACAAGGAAAGTGAAGACAGAGAAATGAAGTGACTAATCAAAGGTCAAACAGGTCTCTGAGTGAATTATTCTGGATCTGGATCCTGGAGGAGATTGCACTGAATTTTTATATTTCACAGTTTTGTTTTGTTTTTGTTTTTGTTTTGTTTTGTTTTGTTTTGTTTTGTTTTGTTTTGTTTTGTTTTGTTTTGTTTTGTTTTGTGTAGAATCTTATTTAAGGGGCAATGGGGTTAAGTGTCTGGCCCAAGGCCCCACAGCTAGGCACTTATTAAGTGTCTGAGACTGGATTTGAACTCAGATCCTCCTGACTCCAGGGCCAGTACTCCACCCACTGCACTACCTAGCTACCCCTACTTCACAGTTTTAATATATTTAATAGACCCTCTTTATTAATTGTATGTTTTACTTCTACCATTCACCAAGAATTCATCTTTACTCTACAAACAAGATCAAGGCAGTGAAGGAAAGAAGAGCCAGAAAAGATACTGATAAACTAGAAAAGCAAGGAAAAGTTGAGGTGTTAGGGAAGGAGGTCACAGAATCCAAGACCATCACTCAATCCACAAGAATGGGTTATAATTTTTTTTTCTGGCTTCATGTCTCATTATAACATTAGATCTAAGAGATCAGACTTTGTTAATTTAAGAGCACTGTATAATTGATATTTAACAAAAAATTATTCCATTCCTTATTCGTATTGACAGAAGAATATTTCACTGAGACTGTTCTATTAAACTACAAGTTCCTAAGTTTTATTTTTTATTTCAAATTTTTTAAAATACCAAATTAAATGAGCATTTCCTTATACATAGTAAAACAGGAAAAAAAAAAGACTGCATCAGAAACTGAAACACTCTCATACGTAGTTTGTTTTTCTTTCATCCCTCTGAGATTACCTCCCATTTACACCATACTGAGTGTTACACATCATAACCAGAATCTTGCATGGATGTAGCTTTTCATATCATCTCCTCCAATAAGACATGAGTTTCTTGTAGGAAAGAAATATATTTTTGCCTTCCATTACATCTTCAGTGCTTATCTCAGTGCCAAGAAAATATTAGTTTAATAAATGTTTGCTGACTGACAAGTTCTCAGATATATAAGAAACTTCCAGAACTAATCAACTTGTCTGATTCTTTCTGTTCTTTTATTTTTTCTATGCATTTTTAAAGCTTCAATGATCTCTTCCTTTTCATTCTTTTTTCACTATGTTCCCATCCACTTCCAACCAAAACAAAAAATAAAACCCCAAGCCTGTTACATATAATATATATGTAAATACACAAATATATGTGCATATACACATATATATATACAAATATACATATGTGTGTATGTAGATCTATAGATAGGTAGAGATAGATAGATATGATAGATAGATAGATAGATAGATAGATAGATAGATAGATAGATAGATAGATATGATAGAAAGGGAGAAAGAGAGAGAGAGGGAGAGAGGGAGAGGGAGAGAGAGAGAGAGAGAGACAAGCAAAACAATTTCTTACATTGGCTGGGTCCAAAGATCTTATTCTATATCTCAAGTCCATCAAGATAGCCAATCCTTTCTGGAGAGGCAGAAAACATGTGTTTCTTTTGAATCATTGTTGAAATTGCACTGGTCAGAGTCATGAAATCTTTCAAATTTGCTTTTCTTTACAATATATAAACTACTCTCACTTCACTCTGCATCAGTTCATACAAATGTTCCCAGGTTGGTCCAAAACCTCCCCTTTCATCACTTTTTTGCAGATCAAAAATAATCCATTATATTCACAAACTAATTTATTCAACTTTTCACCAATTGATGAGAACCACTTTCATTTTCAGCACTTTGCTATAATGAAAAAATCTGCTTAATACCTTTACACTTTTGGGTCCTTTTCCCTTCCTTTGATCTCTTTGGGGTATTGGCCTGGGAGAGTTATAATTGGATCCAAGTTTAGTGATATGGTTCCAAATTGCCTTCCAAAATGGCTGACCTAATTCATAGCTCTATCAAAAGTGTATTAATATGCCTATTTCCCCAAAGTCCACAAATAATTATCATTTCCCTTTTTTGTCATCTTTGACAATGTGATGGATATGAAATACAACTTCAAAATTGTCTTAATTTGCATTTCTCTCATTTTTAATGATTTTGAGCATTTTTTCATATGGTTATTGAATGCTTGATTTTTTTTCTTTTGAAACCTGCCTATTCAAACTCTTTAAGCATCAGTTGGGAAATAGCTGCAGTTCTTATAAATTTGGATAAGTTCCTCACATTTATTAAAAGTTAGATATATCTGAGGAATTTACTGGAAACGTTTTTCTCCTTAGGTATTTTTCTTCTAATTTTGACTTCATTAATTTTTGATCATGTAAAACCTTTTAGTTCATGTAACAAATTGTCATTTTATCTTCAGGGATCCTCTCTGTCACTTGTTAGGTCACAAATTATTTCTCTCTTCATAGATATCAAATAAATTGTTTTCCTCTTTTCTTATTTGCTCATGATATAACCATTTATACTGAGGTTATATACACACACTTAAAGCTTACCTTGGTGTGTGGTAGGAGATGCTGCATCATACCTAATCTGTATCAGACTGCTCTCCAGTTTCTTTTTATGTCTAATCATGAGTCCTTACTTCAGTCACTGGGAATCCTTGGGTTTATTGAAAACAATGCTAATAGATTTGTGGCTTTGGTACATTGCATATCGAAACTGTTCCACTGACTGGATTCTTTCTCTTTTAATAAATAACAAATAACAAATAGTTTAAATGATGATTGTTTTGTAGGACAGTATGAAATCTGGTATTACTAGACCTCCTTCATTTTCGCTTCTTTTTTTCCCAAGGCAATTGGGGTTGTCTTGCCCAGGATCTCCCAGCTAGTAAATATCAATTGTCAGATTTTGTCAGTTTTGAACTCAGGTCATTGTGACTTCAGGGTCAGAACTCTATCCATTGAACTATCTAACTGCCCCTTCATTTGTTTTTATTTCTCTTTTGACTATTGACATTCTATTCCTCCAAATCCTCCAAGTGAATTTGGATGTTTTTTTCCTGTAAAATGGAAAAATGCAATATTAAAAAAAAAGGAAGAGCGGCTAGGTGGCACAGTGGATAAAGCACCGGCCTTGGAGTCAGGAGTACCTGGGTTCAAATCCGGTCTCAGACACTTAATAATTGCCTAGCCGTGTGGCCTTAGGCAAGCCACTTAACCCCATTTGCCTTGCAAAAAAAAAAAAAAAAACCCTAAAAAAAAAAAAAAAAAGGAAAGCTTATCTTAAAACTTAGTTGACCTGATACTGGTTAATAAATCCATTTAGATGATATTGTTATTTTATTGGCATAGTCTATTTAAGAGCAATTGATTTTTTTCAAATAATTTGTTCTGTCATTTCTGTAAAAAGTGGCTTTTTTAAATAGTATCGACATTAATACTTAAGTTAAAAATTGGTAAATCACAAGACTAAAAACCATGCAGGAATTATGTGTGCCTTGTTATTTTACAAGTTCTGTGTAGTGGTGTAGAAATTAATTTGTACCAACAACAAGTGTGTTTTCATTTTGTGGAAGCAACACTCACATGTGCATCCTTCTACTAACATTAGATTTGGTTTGTTTGTCTTTATTTGTTGTCCATCCTTTGTTCTTGAAGAGGACCAATGATATCCCAAACTGTTTGAAGAGGACCAATGATAACATGAGTGTGAATTGGATTAGCCCATAACAAACAGGACTGAGGTGTCTTCCCTACTTTTAGTTAGTCCTCTAAAAGTTGAATTTTGGATTTCATGTCCCACATATGAATCCTTGTTCTATTTGGCTATTTTTAAAAATAGATATTATATGCTCCAAATCATTAATTATTAGAGAATTGCAAATTAAAGCTTCTCTGAGGTACCACCTCACACCGCTCAGATTGGCCAATATGACCAGGAAGGATAATGATCATTGTTGGAGGGGTTGCGGAAAATCTGGGACACTATTACACTGTTGGTGGAGCTGTGAACTCATCCAACCTTTCTGGAGAGCTATTTGGAACTATGCCCAAAGGGCCACAAAAATGTGCATACCCTTTGACCCAGCAATACCACCACTGGATCTATACCCTGAAGAGATGATGAAAAAGGATAAAAACAAAACATTACTTGTACAAAAATATTTATAGCAGCCCTGTTTGTGGTGGCAAAGAATTGGAAATCCAGTAAATGTCCTTCAATTGGGGAATGGCTTAGCAAACTGTGGTCTATGTATGTCATGGAACACTATTGTTCTATTAGAAACCAGGAGGGACAGGATTTCAGGGAAACCTGGAGGGATTTGCATGAACTGATGCTGAGTGAGATGAGCAGAACCCAGAAAAACACTGTACACCCTAACAGCAACATGGGAGTGATGCTCAACCTTGAAGGACTCGCTCATTCCATCAGTGCAACAATCGGGAACAATTTTGGGATGTCCGCAAAGGAGAGTGCCATCTATATCCAGATAAGGAGCTGTGGAGTTTGAACAAAGTTCAAGGACTATTCCCTTTAATTTATTTTTTTTTTTAGATTTTTGCAAGGCAAATGGGGTTAAGTGGCTTGCCCAAGGCCACACAGCTAGGTAATTATTAAGTGTCTGAGACAGGATTTGAACTCAGGTACTCCTGACTCCAAGGCTGTTGCTTTATCCACTATGCCACCTAGATGCCCCCTATTCCCTTTAATTTAGAAAAAAACAGATATCTTATTGTCTGATCTTGTCAGCTCTTAGACTTCTCTTCTCTTCTTTAAGGATATGATTTCTCTCTCATCACACCCAATTTGGATCAAGGTACAACATGGAAACAAAGTAAAGACTGACAGAGTGCTTTCTGTGGGGTGGGGGGGAGGGAAGCACGATTGGGGGGAAAATTGTAAAACCCAAATAATATCTTTAATAAAAATAAATTTTAAAAAACTAAAAAAAGAATAAAATAAAAAAGGGATTTTTCCCTTTCTTAAAAAAATAGATATTATATAAAACAAATGTTAAAAGTTGTTTTGAGGAGCACAATTCACTTACCAATACAGATACTGTGGCAGCAGTTGGAAGAGGGATATTACATTTATCAAATTATTCAGGCCCACAATAAAATAAACCCAGCAACAACAAATTAGTCAAAAACAAGTAAAAAAAAAGAAAATTTAAAGAATTGACAAATTATTATAAATGATCTAATTCATTTCTAGAAAATAAGAAAACATCTTCTAAGGGACTGGTAGCTTAAAAAGATTATAATCAATTTCTTTACAAAACAGTATAAACTTTTGAAATAGGAAGAATGATAAGAACAGCAAAGGGCCAAGGTGGACCAGTTCCTAAGTATATTATGAAATAAAAGCAAAGCTTTCATAAACAAGACAGCATAAGGCCTGGAATACTGCATATTGGGGAAAAGTCATTTTTACTGATGAATATCATTTCCTCCCTCCAAGGCTATACCAAAAACATTGTCACAAAATATAAGTGCATCTCTAAGAGACGGAAATCTTTATCAGGCTTTAAAATATCCACCTAAAACACAAATGTTTGGGTAATTTTTACTTCCAGTAGGTTTCAAAAAGTTTTATTCCCATTGAGAAAATAATGGACTATTCTAAAGATATTATTCTATAGAGGAGAATTATTTAAAAACGTAGAAATTGTCAGATGGATTTGGGATATTGCAATATAACCTTGTATCTTTCTACCGAATGAAAAATGTCAAGAAATTTATTCAATAAATAATCATACATGCTAAATATTGTTGACCTAGAAATATGCCTGGTTTAAGTTTGTGAACTGTAATCAAGACTAGACTCAGGAAAACTACAATTTATCAGTTATTCTTAATTTCTAATTTTATTAAATTGTGGTTTCATGATAGACAATTAAGGACTGTGTCAAAAATCTTATGATTTCAGTATCAAAATAAAATAAAACAAAAAACAAAATAAATAAAACAAAGAAGGAGAATATATTGAATATTAAACTTTTTTGAAGTTTAAAAGTTTATTTATGTTATTTCAATAAATTTGATAATTTTATCTTGTCTCAGTTACTTTATATAGGCAGCACTTAAATGATATGAAGTAAGGAAGGTCTATCTTTACATCAGTCTGGGAACCTACAAGTTAAATGGCCTAGCTGCTAGTCATTTAACTTATCTGTTTCTTTGCCTGTAAAAGAGGAGTAATAACAGCCATTTATTGCATTGTTCGATCATGTCCAAATCTTCATAATCTAATTTAGGGTTTTCTTGGCAGAGACTGCAGTGATTCATCATTTCCTTCCCAGTTCAATTTACAGATGAGGAAACTGAGGCAAACCAGGTGAAATGACTTGCCCAGGATCACACAGCTGGTAAGTGTCCAAAGTCAGCTTTGAAATGATGAAGAGGAGTCTTTCTGAATCTAAACCCAGAGTTCTATTCACCGAACCACCGGTTTGCCCTGATGATAGCTATAGCAGTTGCCATCTAATATGTTTGTTGGCTTGCAGTTGCCTATCTGCAATCAGTGGAGGCAGTTTAGTTGTCCATTCCAATAAAATAAAACTGTAGATCTGGATGAAAATAAAAAAACAATGATCCCACACATAGCAGAGTTGTGTGACAATTGGGGAAACAGCTGTTAAATGCATTTTGAAGCATAAAATAATAAAGACATACCTTAAGAGTAACCAAAGTTGAACACTGACTTTCAGTTGCATTTTCCTACATGGAAAAACCCAGCTGTAGAAATTGCACTGTTACAATTTTTTGTCTGTTCAGTTTTGCATAGAGGACAAGTGATGTCATGGACTCCATGCCTAGCATCAAAAAGGCCTGATCATGCCCTGATTCTGCTACTTATACCTTACATGACCTTGGACACATCTCGGCTCTGCTTCCTCACCCTACCCCCCCCCACCAAGATCCCATCATTCCAATACTTTTAGTTCTAGAAATCCAAATCTTGTTGTCAGACACTCTCTTCTTTTTTAAAGTTTATCAAGTTACTGTTTTTATTTTTATTATATAAATATTTTATTTTTTCCAATTATATACAATAGTAGTTTCTACCTCACTCTCTTCTTAATAAGGTGTTCTCTTCTCAAGTATGCATTTCTCTTTGAAAGAGCCTAACTAAGGGCAGCTAGGTGGCGCGCTGGATAAAGCACTGGCCCTGGAGTCAGGAGTACCTGGGTTCAAATCTGGTCTCAGATACTTAATAATGACCTAGCTGTGTGGCCTTAGGCAAGCCACTTAACCTCATTGGCCTTGCAAAAACCTAAAAAACAAACAGAAAAAAGAGCCTAACTTCCAAGCAGAGCAGTGATTCCTCCCAAAAACTTTGATTCCAGTTTTTGGTCTTCAGTATGGCATTTCACATGACATGCTCTGCACATGAGTTGAATAAACAAAGTGATAATATACAACCTTGTCCTATTCCTTTTCAAAACTTAAACCAATCCTTTTGGGAAGGTTGAGACTGCCTGCCTCATGAGACAGTCTAAGTTTGTAAAGACCCTAGGAGGTGTATTCTCTTCCCAGCTGGGGAAGAGGAGCTAGGGCAAGATTAGGCCTAAGGTATGAGATGGTAAGATGTCCTATAATAGTATATGCTTTAAAGTTCCTTCCAGAGAGGAACGGCATAGGCAAGGTAAGAGAGGAAGAATCGTTGTCACCATCTC
Organism: Macrotis lagotis; assembly: GCF_037893015.1. Taxonomy (NCBI): domain Eukaryota; kingdom Metazoa; phylum Chordata; class Mammalia; order Peramelemorphia; family Peramelidae; genus Macrotis; species Macrotis lagotis. Next base: position 30,544,750 of record NC_133660.1, read on the forward strand.
CTCTTGATGTATTCCCTCAAAGAGACAGACAGACAGACAGACAGACAAAGGAGAGAGAGAGAAACAGAGACAGACAGACAGAGACAGAGACTGACAGAGAGAGAGAAAGAGAGAGAGGAGAGAATCTCAAAATACAGCTGTAATGGAAAACTCTTCCTGAACTAGAAGGCAACTTGTCTAAACTCTCCTAGGACTGTTACCCAAAGAAAGCTTTTTTTTAAGTCATTTGTAGAGTTGAAGGTTCAAGTTCTGGCTTCACATTTTTTAACCTTTGCAACATTAAACAAGTTACTTGAGTGAGTTACTGGCACCTCTTCAGAGTGGGGTTCCAATCTGTTCCCTAGCATTCCCTCATTTTTTGAAAAATGTTCTGTCTCTTCTTCCCAAATTGGGAGAGTTAGCCTTATCCTTTTAAAAGTGTTGTCGTTGCTACTACTACTGTTCTTCCTCCTCCTTCTTCCTTTTTTTTTTTTCTTCTTCTTCTCCTCTCATTTTGTCTTCCCTATAACAATCCGTTGAAGTAGGTATGTTTCCCTCTCCATTTTCATGTTTGGTTTACATTGCACTTTCCAACTTCCTTTTCCCATTTCTTAAAGGAAATAATCATGAATTATTTTCTTGGGAATATAAAAATTAAATTAAACAGCACATTTCATCAAGCCCATAAAGTGGTATCTTAAGCCATCTAATCACTTCAAATTAACAAACACTTATTTGGTTCCTAGTGAACAGAAGCCATGTAGCTCACTGGATAGAGAGTTGGCCTCCAAGCCAGGAAAACAGGGGTTCAAGTCCTACCCCTCACCCATCATTGGCTATATGACCCTGGGCAAATCATTTCTCAATGCTCTAGACAACTTTCTAAGACTAAATTTCAGAGAACGTTCTGTACTTCATTAACACTGGGTGAGTCCTCATCTGGGCATTCTTTTAGGAAATTCATTGTGCCCTCTAACTGCCCTGATGTCCCTTAACTATCTTAAATGCAGAAGGTCCCAAACCACACTATCTTTCTCCAAGACCTTCCTCTCCTCAATACTTCTCTCTTACTATTATGGCTAAGAATACCACCACGCTCCCAGGCACCCAGATTCACAATCTAGGAGTCATCCTAGAGTACTAGAGAGAGTCTACATCTTAGAGAGAGTACTACTCACTCTCTCTCACTCTCCTTATTCAATCTGTTGGTAAATCCTGTCTATTTTATCCTTGGACATTCCCTACCTTCTACCCCTTCTTTCCAGTAGAAGTCTTCATCATTTCCACACTGGGTCTATGGCAAAAGCTTGCTGATGTATCCCCCTGCTTCCAGTCTTTCCCACCCATTCTAAAGCATCTGATTTGTTCAACTATCACAATGATTTCCCTGAAATACAAGTGTGACCATGTCTCTCTGCTACTCAATAAACTCCACTCCATCTAACCTCCAGAATCAAACCTAAAACTCTCTGAATACTTCACTCTCTTCCATATACCCTAAGACAGGGCATCACTGGCCTCTGTACTGTTCCTCATATATGACGCTCAACCTTCCAATTCTTTTCTTCCATGTCTGGAATCCTTTTCCTTCTTATCCCCATCTCTAACTTCCTCAGTTGAAATCCCACTTTCTGCAAGAAGTCTTTGCTAAGCCTCCTGTCTAATACCCTGCTGCCCTGCCAGTGCCTTCCCTCTGTACTTAGCCTTAATTGACTTTGTGGTTCCCCCAATTAGCCTGTGAGCTGACTGAGAGAAGAGACCATGTTTTGAATCCCCAATATTTACCATAGGGACATAGTAGGCATTTCATAGCTCTTATTAACAACTTGATATATACAGAGAAATATGACCTAATTATAAAGACTTACCGGGAGTCTCCTTGACCCAGTCAATAAAGCAGCTCTGGGTTTGCTCATATGCTCTGTTCACCTTGTACCCTCTGGTAGGGAGTTTGTAAGTCAACTCAACAACACTTCCCTAGCTGCTTCCCTTCATCTTCAAACATGAAGTCCCTGAACCTTGATCTGCACACCAGTTCCAGTGTCCCTTCTCTCACCATCCAGTGCCCATCCTTCTATGACCCAGAGAAGAACTCTATAATATCCCCACCAGACTTTGCTAGCTTAGGGCACCCAATTCCAGCAAGGGCCCCCAAGCGGATCTGCTTCTATCACCCCAGACTGACCTTTTTATTGGAAGCATTCCCTTCAATAAAGCTGCCTTAGTCCCCCTCCACTGATCTATCTTGTGTCTTTGCTCCCTTTTGCTGATTCTTTGGAATTCCAGCCCTCATTCACTGGAAAGTCCATCAAGGACACGGATATAGATCAAAATAAACAGAATCAAGGGAACAATAAACAGGACTTCTCCAATGTAAGTGGAAAGCATGAAAGAAATGAAAACAAAAGCTAATGACTATTAAGCTTATCTAACAGTACTCCAGAGAGAAGCTGAGAAAATGCCTCTCCATCCCATTCACACACACAGATCTGGGCTGCCTGGGGAATATTGTATTGACTGTCAAACATGGCTGATGTGTTGGTTAGATTTGATGAATTGCATTATACTTTTCTTCATTAATAAGAAGAGCTCCCTGAGAAAGGGAGGAAGAAAAATATGTAATCAAAAATCTATATTCTATAAACACACATCTGGCTTTTTCAAACATATATTTATGATTTATGCAAAAGTCATAAATAATATAAAATTAAAATAATCAATGTCTAGGGGGGTGGAGGGAAGAAAGGTTAGCTATCTCTATGGGGTAGGAGACTATTTTATTTTGTCTTTGTATGTCCAGGAAGAATTCAATAAATGCTTATCAAATGAATGAAATTCATTATTTCCATTCCAGGTGTGCTACTTACTGGACCATTGAATTTGGGGTAATCTTGGGCCTGTCATTTCTAGTGTTTGAAAGAAGGACATATGAAGTCATGTTTCTGTCTGGGCTGTTAGTACCACTCTCCAAGTGTGTTTTCCATCCTGTTGCCTTCGATGCTTTTTTGGACTCGGTTGAAATTCAAACATTGAAGAAGAAAAGTTCCGTTCTGGAGCTCCCTGGTTTCAATCACTTCTGACTCTGACTCACAAACAATGCTTTAAAAGATATGTGACTGCAGCCCCAAATGCAGATCTTTTGATTTGGGGGGAAATACATGTGGTTGAAATCTGAGCCCTGCCTACTGCCAGGCCCCAGTTTGGGGAAAAGAAACCTGGCACAAGAAATCGAACCATTGTTCAGAGTATAATTGTCGGAGGGGAAATCCTATAAAAAGGAAAACAAATGTAGCTCTGGCTTCATGGGCTCCCTGCCCAGAGAGCACCACTCCTAGGGAGATAGATGCCCCAAGCAGACAGTCACCAGGAGCTCACCACTTCATGAAACATCAGACAAGTACTAGGGACTGTATTTGGAGGTTTCTAGAAGACAAAAGCCAGGACAAACTTGTTCTCTACCCCACAGCAAAAAATGTAGTCAGGGTCAATCAGGGTCCCTCATCTGAGCCCCCTAGCATCATCCTCCATGACCTGGTGATTGTTAGTGACAGATGATGGGAGCTGAGGAGCAGCTCTTCCTCTCTCCACAACCCTGTCCCCAATTCAGAACTTATATTTCCTTAAAGGACTAAAGGGAATTTTGTTTTTCCCCTCAATTGTGCATCATTTATTTCTAAGGTTCCCTCCAGTTCTGACTCAAATATAATTACAGCAAGACCCTATATCTCCAGTCATCATCCTAAACTAAAGAAAGGTCAAATCAAATCCTCATCAGTTTTATTTTTAAGAAGGTCATAATCCTAACCAAAAAGGAATAAAGTTCTGAACCCCCCCAAAAGAAAGCATTAAAAACAGAAGCTCGTTTATATTCTAATAAAAGCTAGTACTTAAAGCTTGCCCACCTTTTTATCCACACCACTTCCTCTGAGTCTCATGTCAACTTTGTGTGGTCAGGAGTATAAATATTTTTAGTCCCCATTTTGTAGATGAAGAAATCAAGTCTCAGAGAGGATCACCATAGTAAGTATTGGTGGGCAGGATTTGAATCAGACCCTACATGCTTTCATACCTATCAAAGGCATTACTATAGAGAATAAAAGTGACTTCTGGACCAGGAGTAGTAACATTGTCCAAGGAAAAGGAAAGAAATGCAAACTGGAAAATGATCATAGAATATAAAGCTATGATGATGATGATGATGATGATGGTTGTCCTTCATTCTCGAGGAAGACCATAACATCAGGGAGATGATGCCATGACATGCTTGGGAATTGAATTTTAGTAAGGAGCTGCTATACTAAGTCACCAGCCTCATTTTCTCTCCCAGAATCATCTGAATCCAGGGACCAGAGATGAACAAAAATGACTAGAGATGACCTTGGATGTAAAGCAATCAGAGTTAAGTGACTTGCCCAAGGTCACACAGCTAGTAAGTGTCTGAGGCAGGACTTGAACTCAGGTCTTCCTGACTTCAGGGCTGACTTTCTATCCACCACACCATCTGGCATTTTCTTTGAGGGTATCTTTAATCATCAGTCTTCTGCTTTGGCCTGATAAACAAGACCTCTATATGTCATCTTTCCTTAAGGGAGAACAAAAATTTATCCAACATGTTTGGAAGCCCTACTCTACCTCAGTTTCACCAGGAGATATGGATGGCCAGGGGAGTGATGAAGGAAATAGAATATCAATTGAACATTACATATATATATATATATATATGTGTGTGTGTGTGTGTGTGTGTGTGTGTGTGTGTGTGTGTGTATAATATCTATATTATATATATATATATGGCACATTCAAGAAATGCTTTTTAATGAAATTGATGGATTAACTGTAAATCCTTCTATTTAAATTATGATTGTAATTACCCTTAATATAAAGTGATGAAAATCTATGGAACTATTAAAAATGCATCCTAAATCACCTACCTCACCAAAAAAAGCACACACTGTACAGGATACTCAGTACTGGACCACAGAAGACCCCACCCTGTGGCTTATTCTGTCTAAGCCTACATCAACTTTTCAGTCAAAGATGTGGAAATTTCAGTCGATCATCCAGATGTTTTCTCTTTGAGGAAATGACTCAGGGTTTGATATTATGTAGACCAAACATCTCTATAATTGATTAAAATTTTCACTTTGCTTCCAGATGCTCTGGCAAGGTAGAAACACAATCACAGACTGTCCGGGACAGGCAGATGTAAAAAGGTGGGAAAAAGTAACTGATTCCAATAAGTGGTTTGATAAAAGATTTACATTAAGTGAAAGAGAGCCAGAACAAATATTCTAAACATTTCCCAATCAGGGACACCATCACTGATTGCTCTCTTGTTTATATGTTGTTTCCTCAATAAGCATCTTGAGGGCAGGAATTATTTTGTTTAAATCTTTCTATCCCCAGTGCCTCATTCTATAAGAGGTACTTAAATTCTGATTGGAGACTTGGTCCCATAGAACTGATATATCATCAGCACCATCATACCATCATACACCATTATAGTGGTTATATTCCACAGCTACAAAACATGGGTACCATACTGAAAAGAGCATAGTACTGGAAGTCAGAAAGATCTCAGTTTAAGTCTACCCTGAGTAATTTATAAGCTATGAGACACATTAGACAAGTCACTTAAGTTTTGTCTGACTCAGTTTCCTCATGGAAAAAATGGAGATAATAATATAATTATAATATCTACCTCCCCAGAAGTTGTAAGGATAAAATGATATATTTGTAAACTGTTTTTCAAACTTAAAGAAGTTATATTTATATATATATATGTATATATAATTTGTCTTGGCTATTATTATTATTACTAATTATTAAACATCATTATTCTTACATATAGCATCACATCTTTGTGTTATTTGTTTTACTATTTTCTTCTTTCTTCTTCCTTCTTCTTCTTCTTCTCCTCCTCCCTCCTCCCTCTCCTCCTCCCCCTCCCCCTTCCCCCTCCCCTCCTCCTCCTCCTCCTCCTCCTCCTCCTCCTTCTTCTTCTTTTTTAAAAAGCTATTTGTTATAAGAGTTAATTCTCCAGGAAGGTCATAGGGAGGGGTTCTAGAGAATATATAGGTGATCTTAAAATAAAAGATATCATCAAGTCTATTTTAAAGTAAATTAATACTTGCCAGATTATACATCAACAGATAAGATATAAGCTGAAACCAACTTTGATGGCTTTTTTCTGGAAATTCAAAGAAATTATAATAATTGCTATTTATACAGCACTTTAAATATATCTGAACTTCACAACAAATCCTATGAGGTAACTATTTCAAGTATTATTGAGTAAACTGAGGATCACAAAATTTAAGGGATTTATCCAGAGTGACAGAGATTACAAAAGACAAAGATTTGAATCTAGGTTACAAAGGCCAGAAATGAGACTTGAATCCAAGTCTTCCTGCACCCCAAGTTCAGGAATTACTCATCAAGTCAATGGAACTCCCTCTCAGATGACCAGTCTTTCCATGGGTTTGATAAAGATCTTTCAAGGAAAAACATTAGCAACAAAAGCAAAATCTCCCTCCCTGTTCACATGACAATCTATCCCACCCACTACCCAAACACAATTTAGCCAGATAATTGAACTAAAGTCACAAAGAAGAACCAAGTGGATCCATTCAGGCTTACCAAGTTGAAAATTTCCATGTGAATTTTGTGTCTAGTCCAAAGATGACTTTATCTCTTGTTCAAAATATGACTTTTGGGGGCAGCTAGGTGTCGTAGTGGATTAAAGCACCAGCCCTGGAGTCAGGAGTACCTGGGTTCAAATCTGACCTCAGACACCTAATAATTACCTAGCTGTGTGGCTCTAGGCAAGCCACTTAACCCCATTTGCCTTGCAAAAACCTAAATAAAAAAAATACGACTTTTGCCATCAGGTTTTGAAATCCTAGGACCTGGATTCACATCTTGCTTCTGATAGTTTACTATTGGTATAACTTTAGGAAAACTACTTCACCTCGCTGAGCCAATTTGCTCATCTTTCCATTGAGATAGATGAGATGTTTCCTAAAAATTATTCCTATCCTTAATGCTTTGAACTTTGAAGCATCAGAGAAGCATAAATCTATACTGTTACATAGCCATTCGTGCCCTATAACATCCTGTCTCTCTTGGGATTCCTAAACATTTCACTCTTCTAGCAGTCAGTTGCTTCATCTTTTTTTCTAAAATATCTAAATTAATCAATAAATATGAAGTTAGGGGCAGCTAGGTGGTGCAGTGGATAGAGCACTGGCCCTAGAGCCAGGAGTACCTGGGTTCAAATCCAGCCTCAGACACTTAGTAATTACCTAGCCTTGTGGCCTTAGGCAAGCCACTTAACCCTATTTGCCTTGCAAAACCTAAAATAAATAAATAAATAGATAGATAGATAAATAGATAAATAGATAAATGAATGAATGAATGAGTGAGTGAATAACTAAATAAGAAGTTAAGATAGGGGTTTGAATCCTTTATCTGACATTTACTGGTTATGTCCCCCTGGGAAAGCCTCTCCTAGTATCTATGACAATAATTATTATTGTTATTATAAATATTATTATGATTATTATTATAAACAATAAATGAAAGTCTATAATAAATAATTATGATCAATATTATTATAAATAATAAATATATTCATATATCATTTTAAGTTACATAGTACTTTATAAGATTTGCACAGTGAGTGGCCACATTCACAATAATCTGAAAGGTAGGTACTATTTTTATGTTCATTTTATAGATGAAGAAACTGAGGCAGGCAGCAGTTAAATGACTTACCCAAGCTTACAAAGTTAATAAGTCTGAGAGTAGATTAGAACTCAAGTCTTCCTAACTGAAGATCTACTGCTCTATCTACTGTGTCCTCATCAGCCTCCATAAACTGAAGGGATTGAATTCCATGCCATCTAAGATTCCTTTCAACTCTAAATCCGTGATGACTGATCTAGTCATTGAACAGACATTGCCTCAGATGGAGGCAGTGGAAAAGTCCTTCAACTGGAAAAGTCAGTCACCCACTGCCTCCCAGGCCATGACCCGTCTTCTTGATTTTCATATTGCCACTGGAAAATGAGAAGGACCCTGAAGGAAAGAGTGAGGCTGAAGACTTTGCATAGTTCTGCCTCATTCAAATCCAATTCCCATGTGCAAAGCAAGAAAGCACCTTCAAGATGTCATTGGACTTCTTCAAGAACAACAACAACCCTAGTTTCTGCAAATCATAAGATCTGTGAACTTCAGTTTCCTCATCTAACTACTAGGTAGCTCTCTTTGTAGTCAGAAAAGTTAAATGAGATCATTTACAAGCGGATTTCCTTAAAGTATTGCATTAATCAGTTAAAAAGAAATAGATTTCCAGGCTAAGATCCCCTGGCTCTGCCTCACTTCCCAACCCAGAGTTCAAAATCTGCCTTAGTCTAGAATAAATATATTCATCTCCTCTAAACCCTTTATACAGAAGTTCATTACCTTGATTATAATTTCAAAAGGGTAAATTCTTTATGATTCCCCAAGTACAAACCAAGTTACAAATCATCTGGAAAGAACATCAGTTCATAGCCTGCCAAGCATGCCAACACCAGATTTCTTTTCAGCAAATTGAAGGATTTTTTAAAAACCTTGTTTTAAGCAGAGAATGTCACCAGTGGAGTTGCTGAGTCAGTTCTGGGACTAGGAAGTTTGGAAAATTTAGTCTTCCAGCCTCCTGCCCTCCTGCCCTCCTATGCTTGGGTGATATGTCAGTTCTGAACAGTTTTGAACTTGTGGTTTACTTGTGGTTGTGGTTTAGCCAGACAATGTCTGGGGCCATGCCACCCATGCCTACCATCTCTTCATCCTTATTACTGGTCTCTGGTCACACTCTAAGTAACCCAAAGGTCTTTGGTGAATCCCACCTATAGCAGTTGGAGATACCACCCAACTATCAGGGCAGGTTCCACAGCAGTCAGCTATGGTTCCAGGATAATATGATTTTTCTCCTCCCTAAACCATAGTTTCTAGGATCCATTTTATTGATGTATTTACCTTGAGTCAGAGGACCCAATTAGTTAAAAGCAAAGATATTTAATGAAACACATAATAAGAAATAATAGAACGTTCTCTACAAACAAATGGAAAGACTCATAGTCCATATGGTAAGCCACTTAAATGGCTAAGGCACATTCATGCTTCCAGTGTTGGAGGAGCACTGGGTCTTCCCATTGATTGACATTGGTCTCCTGGTCTCTGCCAGATACTGTTTGTCTGGTTTTTTCCAGGCCTTGCCCCTTAGGATACTTTCATTTTCTGCCCAGTTTTCTACTTACTCAATCCATGGGGAGTCAATCCATCTCTACGAATTCCAGCTCCGGGCTCAGCTGAAATCCCTGGTTAACTAAATGGTGACTTTCAAAATCACTGTCCAGATTTTCATCTCTGCAGGTTTAACACCTAATCCTAATTTGCCCAATATTTATCAAATGGCTTGAGGCATGAGTCCCCAACCTTTTTTTTTTTTTACTTCAAGTATCTCCCATTGTAGATGAGTGAAAAAGGTACAGAGTAAACTAAGTCGGGGGATCAGGGACTATGTCTCTTCTCCCTATTCAGCTGAGTTCCTGGTCCCTTCATTAGCAGATGTTGCAACTCCAAGCCCAAAAAAGGTTTTGTTCCACATCCTTCCACATCCACTGTCAACCTGTCAAATAGACAGGACCTCTCAATAAGTCAAATAATAATCACTTTTCAAATCATGGGCTATAAATGCATTTCTACTCATTCATTTTCCAATCCTTTACTATTACATCTTTAAGGAAATTATCCTGATGGAAGTTTTATGGCAAATACAAGTCCATCATTAAATGGTATTAAATATTGACATCCCTTGTCATTTCAACAAATTTGATGCATTTAGCATTTATTAAGAATGTTCCATGTATCTTAGGCACTAAAGATGTAACAACACTGCAACTCCTGCCCTGAATGAACTTACATTCTACTGGGTTGATAAAAAGTATATTCTTGAGGGAAAGAGTATTAGCCCCACTTATTTTTCATCTATACCTAAACTAATGTTCTTAGTACCGGCATTGCTATCTTCTATCTATCCTCCAGGTGACTGAATTGATCTTCTGTCCAGGAGAGATGAAGTGCAAGAATCTTTTTTGTTGAGACTACATCCCTATTTCCCTCTCATGAGCACAATGTCACTGCAGAACTACACACTTTTGACCTACACTATTTCAAAATTGGAATGAATCACCACTTCATATACAGACTGCTGACCTCCACTCTTGGAGGGGGGGGGGTGCTTATCATATTGGTAACAGTGCAAGACATATCAGTTTTAGCCCAACTTCATCTTTGCACCTTACAACCCTGGAGATCCATTAGTCTCAGACTCCTCCAGTAGCAAGGATTATGAAAGTGAATCCAAAATCTCAAAACACTCAAGACTACTCATCTAAATATTATTCTTTTTTTCCTCTCACAGTCTTGGAAATTCCCAGTGTATCCTTTCAGTCTATTTTTAAAGGATATATACAAATCTAATTACTAACTTTTGGACTATGAAAGTTGGCATTTCCTATTTGTTTTTTTTTTCTTTTGGTGTGATATCCACCAAATTGGGAAAAAACTTACAGAGCTAATTATTTTAGAACACGGGGACTAACAATCATGTTAATATTTTTAAAAGTATGCATTATTGCATAAAATATAAAATTCAACATGAAATATAACTAAAATAATTGGGAAGGGAACAAGAGAATATTTCACAAAAGAATTTTTGAAACTCAATGAAGTGACAGCATTCTGGCCTAAGGTGAAAGTAATTAGCTAGTATAACAGGCAAGGCTAGCTAGTATGGGCTTCATTACTGGATATATTCCTAAGACAGCTCAATCAGGAGGGAGAAAGGAAATGTTTTTTAAAAGTTATTTTTCTTTTTATGAGTCCATTTAGTGAAGAGTAATGAACTTGAAAGAAAGTCAAAGAAATTTAATGACACAATCAGCAGACAGCTTATTGGAGTAAATTAGATTAAAGGGAGAAAAGAAATCACTTCAAAGATACATAGTTTGCAATGGTTTGTTTCAAAATGGCTTTAAAGAAATAAATCTGGAAAATAGCTTTTATGAAAATATGAGAGGAAATCCAACAAGGTCGAGGTCATTCACTTAGGGATATCTAATCAAAAGATGGTTTTAGCTGTGTTTCATGGAATCTCTTCCCAAAGAAATGTCATTTGTGTATGTAGGATCTCTCTCCAAGACCTCATACAACTGAGTACATTTCCTGATCATAGAAAAAAGAAAGTTAACCAAAAACAAACTGATCAGGGCAAAGACTGTTAATTTATTACATACATACATAAACACACACACAAATATATATATATATATATATATATATATATATATATATAAAATCTACTTTTTTGTTCTTGATTGAAACATTCATAGTTCTTGATGTTTATTAAGTTCATAAAGGGGGGGCGGTTATTTTTATTATTATTATTAACTAACATTTTTATATGATATTTACCATGTACCAGATACAGTATTAATCTCTTTCTAAGTAGTCTCTTGACAGAGTTTCACAACAACTCTAGGAAATAGATGGTGTTATGATCTGCATTTTACAGTTGAGGAAATTGAGGCAGGCAGTCGTAAGTTGACTTACCAGATCACACAGTAAGTAAATATCTAAGTTTGAATTTAAACTCCAGCCTCCTGATTCTTGTCTAGCATTCTATCCACTTCACCATCTGCTATTTCATAAGAAGGGTAAAGATAAGGATGCAGGTAGGAATAAGGGCAGGGATGAGGGAAGGGAAAGGAACGGGACTTGAGATTTCATTGATATGGGGAGCAACTAGTGAGGAATTTCCTCTCCCAATACAAGTTAGCATCCTCTCCATAACTTAGTCTTAGAAAGTTGCTGAGAGCACTGAGACATCTAAGTGCAAACCAAGTAGGGATTTATTGGGAAGTAATAGAAATATAAGAAAAGACTATCAACAAAATATTAGATACAGAAAATACACACATGTGTATACACATGTGTTGTTAGTTAATTGTTGAGTCATTCCAACTCTTCACAACCCAATGAATCACAGCCCACCAGACCCTTCTATCTTCCACTGTTTCTCAAAGTCTATACAACTGGATATTTGTCATTTCCATGTCATTATCTATCCTCCCCATACTCTACTATTCCCTTTTGTCTTCAATCTTTCCCAAGATCAGGGTCTTTTTTAGTGAGTCCCAGCTTTTCACTATGTAGCCAAAGTATTTAAGCTTCAGCTTTAGTATTTGACTTTCTTATGAGTAGTTTAAATTAATTTCTTTAAGGATTGATGATTTGTTCTTTTTACTATTCAAGGGACTCTCAAAAGTCTTCTACAGCACCACAATTCAAAAATTTTGCTTGTGCAACACTCAGTTTTCCTTATAGGTCTAACTCTTACAGAGATACATTGCTACTGGAAAAACCATAACTGACTATACATACCTATATTACCCTTAAAGAGTCAATTAGCCAAGGACAAGAGAACCAAAGAGAAAAGGGTTTCTCTATCATAACTTTCTTTGCCCATATTGCCCTATTTAAGAAATTCTCAACACAAGGAAAATAATAGGCAATCCTTTATGTAGCACATTCAATATATTAAGAGTAGACTGCTATGGTAGCACGGAAGGAGGTCTACCTAGGGTTTAAATAAAGCATGACCCGTTTGTAAGAAGCATACAGTCTAGCGAGAGGATAGAACACAAATACAAATAAGTTCCTCACTTTTAAGGGTTCATCCTTAGGATCCACTTTGGAGTCACAAAGGAGTTTAGAATATTTCCAGTCCCACCCATACCTGTAGGAGAAATCCTGTTAAACTTTTTATAATACAAGTAGCCTTGCAACCAACCTCTCCTTAAAGACCTTTAGTGAGGAGAAATACACAACTTCCTCAGGGACATCAGACCATTCTCAGATATATTTAATTTTCTGGAAGTTTTTTGTTTTGTTTTGTTTTCCTATTTCAAATCTAAATGTACCTCTTTGCCACAAAACTACCACCCGTTACTTTTATTCTGCCCTCTGTGGTTATCACCAGAAGAGCCTTTACATACGAGAACAAAGTTATCCTATCTTCCTCAAGTCTTCTCTTTTCCAGGAGCCACATTCCAATTCCTTCATCAGATGATGCCCAAGCCAGTCATCTCTTCATTTCCCATCCTGCCACACTACTTTGGACATCTCCTACATGTACCAGTGTCAGATTATTCTTTCTAAGGGAGTACAGTTATTATTATTATTATTATTATTATTACTAACATTTTTATATTGGATCTACTATGTACAATTAGCATTTATTAAGAATGTCCACCCTTTTCAGTTTCCTTTTCTGTATTGTTTCCTCCTATAAGATTATAAGCTTTTTGAGAGTAGAAACTGCTCTCAAATTATTTTAGTATTTTGTAAAAATTATTTTTTTAAATTATTATTTATCATTTTTATCTTTTTTAAAATATTTTTAAATTTTATTTTTTAATTGCTATTTGTATTTCCAGTAGTTAGCACAGTATCTATAACATAGTAAATGATTAATAAATTTATATCAACTAACCCTCATGGAGAGAACTCAAAGCTTTTTTTCATCCCAGTTGCCCTCTACTCCATGTTCTCTGATCTATCGATGCCTTTCCCAAAAAGAGAAATACGGAACTGTGCAGGATGCCTCTGATATGATCTGATAAGGGCAGAATACAGCAGGGGTATTAGTTCCTTGGCCTACTTCAACAACTGTGCTCTTCTTAATAAGAGTCTATAATCACAATAGCTGTTTCTTAGTTTCTATTGTAGAGTGATGGTAAATAGTGAGCTAGTGGTTTACTAAAATTTTCAAATCATATTTGAATTAATTATCATTTAGACACCATATCACCCTCTTGAATTTATGAAACTGATTTCTCAATTTCTTCTGAGATAAGCCTTGACATTTATGTGAAATTGATTTCTTGAACTCAAGGGTAAATCTTGGCATTTATTCTTATTAAATGCTGGACTGTTTATAAAGAATTTTACACTGAATGTTAAGTATCACATCTAGAATTATGAAGCATCAGAAATAATGTGGTCTGACAAAATATGCACCAAGACCATCAAGATATTAAGCCTGTATTTAGAAGAAAAAGAAAATAAAACTTATAGGACTTATTTCACCTGACTTCTAGACACTCTCATTTTATTGTGGTTTATTAATGAGAAAAGTTTTCCTTTGTCTGCTAATATCTTGTATTTTGGGCTAAACATTTGAAAAACTAATTCATAATTGATATCAAATTAATCAACCCAAATTATGAAACATTTTAGAGGGAATTCACTTGGAATCAGGGAGACATTCTAAACATTCCTGAAATAGCATCATATTATGGATAAACTGAACTTTATTTGGATCCAGAAGACCTGAGTAAAATTGTATGTAATGGAAATAAATGATTATTAATTTAAAATTAAATGAAAGAAAAATAATATTTTTATGAAATACCAAGGTCTTAGAAGTGAAGGTCTAGTTTTCAAAGGAGTGGGTTCATAGTCCTACTTAGGGTTTCCTCTGGTAATAAGAATTTGTCTAGTATCTGAAGCCTCTAGTGAAAAGTTAAAGGTTTCTCAGCTTCTATGTGAGAGTGCCCATGCTTGAAAATGGTCAAAATGAGCTCTATTTATCCCACAAAAACTCCAAGGACCCAGTCTAAAAGAAATGCATTTCCTTCTCTGGCGAACTTAATATCCCCCAGAGAGCTACAGCCAGTCCTCCAATGTTATAGTAATGCCATAGGGTTGAGGTGTCTCACCTATTGAAAGATTCTCTGGAATTGTTAAAGAATCAAGCAATATATCCCTCAAGGACTCACCAACATAAACCCCAAGAACCAATCAGAATGCCTGAATGCAGCAACTGTTTTATCCTTTCTATTTTTGTCCCTAGTACTTAGCACAATATTTGGCCCATTAGAAAGCACTAAATAAATGCTTTTTTCATTCATTCTCATAGATTTTATAGGATCCGATACTTCTATCTGAAAGGGACCTAAAAAGCCATTGAGGCCAGTGTCAACTCTTTTAAAACTAGCTATGTCCCTAAGACAACTATGCCTGAAGACAAAAGACACATAATCTCTTTATTTGCAAATGAGGAAACTGAGGCATAGAGAAGTTGGGTGACTTTTTTCAGTCACACAGTTAGCATCAGACTCTGGATCTGAATCTAGGTCTTTCTGACTCCAAGTCTAGAAGTCATCTTATCCAATTTCTTCATTTACAGACAAAAAAAAATGGAAACCAAGGATTTGAACTACCCTACCAAGTTACACAAAGTAGTAAGACTCAAAGCAGGGGATATGAACCCAAATCTTCTAACTGAAGAGCCTTTTTTTTAAAAAAATGTCATGATGCCATCAAAATTATGTCACTTATCTGTCACTGGAATTTTCACAGAAAGATAAAACATGAGTCCATGTCATCTTCTAGAGAAAGTCTTTCCCTTACCCTTTCAGGGTCTTCTTTCTTATGTGGACACATTTGTTTGCTTGCTGTCTGTCTCTGCCTCTTTTGTACTTGGTATATAGTGGGCACTTAATAAATTTTTTTAATTGACTGACTAGCATGGGTCTTTAAAGAAGATATCTCTCTCAATACATTTGCCCAGACTAAAAGCCCAGGTTGGCTCCTCCACCTCCTGGTTTTCTCAGCTTTGGCTCCCACTTTATCTAGAGGCTTCTCCCCTAGGTCCAGAGGCCATGGTATCAGGATACTGATGTCCTACTTACCCCAGAGCCATAGCAGACAGGCTACAACAGTTACTATCTCCATCTCTTTCTGTCCCAGCCTCCTTATCTGTGTCTGTCTCCCTATACATTATTCTGTCTCAGTCTCTTTGAATTTCTCTTTCTCAGTTTTTCAACATCTCTCAATCTGTCTTTCCCTCTATCTCTGCCTGTGACCCTAGCTGGTTCCATCTATAATTCCATCTCTCCCCTCTTCTACCTTTCTTCATTCCCTCCTTTTTTCTTGGAGCTAGTAAACTTGCAAGGTTAGATGTGAAAAAAGATACTATCTCTATCTCTCTATCTTTGTCTCTGCCTATCTCATTGCCTTTTCTTCCTTTATCCTTGAAACTGGTAAACTTACAAGGTCTAATGTTAAAAATAGAGCCAACTGGACCCAGGGGATATATTTAACCCCATTTACTAGAATGTTTGTGTGTCTTTTATCTTGAGAGATAGACTTAATGATTTTTAAAGTGTAATGGCTCAGGACTTGAACAAATTTGATGGAGGACTGCCACCAAAAAGTTTTAAAAAGAGGAGTACCTAGAATTCTAAGCAGAGCTTGTAGGAATACACATGGAATAATAGCTCCCATTTATACAGCACTTTAGGGCTTACAAAGTATTTTACACATCCAGTCTTCATATATGCACGAAGGATAAATTGGATCATGAGAAGTCATTTGCTTGACATTTTAAAATATACATCTCTCTTTAGGGAAATTTTATATTACTATTTCCCACCTCTGAGCTTTCACTGTGTAAAAAATATCACTCGAATTATATCTTCATACTTGCACATTATATTGAAAAGGTAAATATAGTGCAGCTGTGAAAAACAAGGCCGACTTTGAAATGAGTCATTAGGTAGCTAGGAAGAGAAGCTGGCCGAATAAACAGGAAATTTGCTGAGAAGATGCTAGTGAGTGCATTCCATCTTCAGAGGGCGACTAAACTCAACTGGAAGGAAAGTTCCCTTAAGACCTGTAGGGATGTAGAAGCCATGCATTTGAAAAATCTGTCCCAAGTAGCAAGAACAAAAATGATATCCTTGTTCATATGGAGAGATTATGAACCCGTAGGAGAATCTTGATCCATCATAGAACCTGCATTACAACCCCCAAAAGTGACAGAATTCGATAGAGGGAAGGAGGCTCACAAGTCAGCTTGTGAGATCTGCACCAGAATAAGATGCCCATTTAAAACACCATAGATTTTGGACCAATGATTTACCATCAAAACCTTTCCATGCTTACAGAATTCTATTCTTTAGGAAGCTTCTCTACAGTCAATGTCAAAATTTGCATCTAGGCATCTTTAGATGCTATTCTGAGGCCCAGAATTAGCCTTATACCTAATGCTAATTCTGCTTCCCCATGACAGACCTTCAACTACTTGAATGAAACCTCATCTTTAGGGCAGCTAGGTGGCACAGTGGACAGAGCAATAGCCCTGGAGTCAGGAGGACCTCAGTTCAAATCTGACCTCAGACACGTAATAATTGCCTAGCTATGTGACCTTGAGTAAGTCACTTAACCTTGTTGCCTTAAATTAAAAGAAATAGTTTATTTTTTAAAAGAACTCATCTCCAGTCTTCTCTTCTCCAGGCTAAATATCCCTTTTTTTTTTTAAGGTTTTTCTTATGCAATGGTGCTGGCCACTAATAATTATGTTCATCCTGTATGAATGAGTTCAAGCTTTTCCTGGGCAGTTAAGTGGCACAGTGGATAGAGCTCTGGTCTTGGAATCAGAAAGACAAGAATTTGAATCCAGCCTCAGACACTTGCCACTTACTAGCTATGTGACCTTGGATAAATCACTTAACCCTGATTGCCTTGCATCCAGGGCCATCTCCCAGTCGTCCTGACTCATATCTGGCCACTGGACCCAGGTGGTTCTGGAGGAGAAAGTGAGGCTGGCAACTTAGCATAGCATCCCCTCACTCAAATCCAATTCACTTGCTTATCAGGGCATCACCTTCCCAATGTTGTGGTCTTCTTTGAAAATGAAGGACCACCCTTTGACCCAGAAATACCACTACTGCGTCTATACCCTGAAGAGATGAGGAAAAAGGGTAAAACATTACTTGTACAAAAATATTTATAGCAGCCCTGTTTGTTGTGGCAAAGAATTGGAAATCCAGTAAATGTCCTTCAATTGGGGAATGGCTTAGCAAACTGTGGTCTATGTATGTCATGGAACACTATTGTTCTATTAGAAACCAGGAGGGACAGGATTTGCATGAACTGATGCTGAGTGAGATGAGCAGAACCAGAAAAACACTGTACACCCTAACAGCAACATGGGAGTGATGCTCAACCTTGAAGGACTTGCTCATTCCATCAGCGCAACAATTGGGAACAATTTTGAGCTGTCTGCAAAGGAGAGTGCCATCTGTATCCAGATAAGGAGCTGTGGAGTTTGAACAAAGTACAAGGACTATTTCCTTTAATTTGGAAAAAAAAAAAACATATCTTATTGTCTAATCTTGTTACCTCTGAGAATTCTGTTCTCTTTAAGGATATGATTTCTCTCTCATCACACCCAATTTGGATCAAGGTACAACATGGAAACAAAGTAAAGACTGACAGAGTGCTATCTGTGGGGTGGGGGTGGGGGGAAGGAAGCAAGATTGGGGGAAAATGTAAAACTCAAATAATATCTTTAATAAAAATTAAAAAATTAAAAAAAAAGAAAATGAAGGACCGACATTATTATTATTATTACATCCTTCCTAAAATGGTAAAACTCAAATAATATCTTTAATAAAAATTTAAAAATTAAAAAAAAAAGAAAATGAAGGACCGACATTATTATTATTATTACATCCTTCCTAAAATGGTAAACGAAGGAATGAATATTATGTTCTAGATATGCTTGACAAGGGCTTGACCAGGGCATAACAAGCCATCACCTCCCTAATACTGAACATAGAAACTTACAGCATTAACCAGAACCTTTGAGAACTTAGGGTTGAACCATACTACAAGGAGGCATAGCCAGAGGAATAATGAAGTGTCTTCCAATTGGTTAGTTCATAATCTAAATGCGGGGATCTGAAGAATTTGAAACAGAGAGGAGCAAAGAAGGAAGATGTAGGAGAGAAAGTATTTGTGTGATGTGAAGGATGGGAAAAAGGTAAAAGGAAGGAAGGAGGGAAGAGAGAAAGGAAGGAAGAAGAGGGAGAGAGGAAAGAAGATTGTAGGAGAAAAGGAGACAGGGAGATTAGGAAAGAAACAAGCATTATATTACAAAAGGAAAAAGGGGAAAATAGAACTAGATGAGGATAGAATTCGATATCTCTCCATTTTCCAACTAAAAAAAAATAAGATGACTATTTTCATTAGAATGATAGCTGAAATTCTTCCATCTCTTCCTAACCCTCTGCCAGTTTCACAAATGAACTTCCTTAGGGTGAAGGGTATCACAGGTATCCATTCATAGAACATGTTCTTTTTCCTTTGTTCATTTATTCTTTTATTAAAATCTCACATGATGTGGCAAATAGAAATAATAATTAGCTTTTATAAGCACTTTAAAGTTTGCAAAAAACATTATCTTATCTACTTTTCATAACCACTTTGTGAAGTAAATGCTGTTAACTCCCTTTTACAGATGAGGGCCTGAGGTTGAGACAGAGTGACTTGCCTCAGAATTTAAAATCTAGTCTTCCTGATTCCAAGGCCAGAACTTTATTCTTATGCCACTAAATTAGCCAGACATCAGACTACCTTTCAGGATAGTAATTCCTAACACCAAAGAGATCATATTTAAATACTCTGTGTCTAAATGATAATGTGATCGTGGAATTCCTTGAGATAGGTTGGGATTCATTTTCTTAATTTTATAATAGCTGGAAGGCCACAAAGAAAGGTCACTATGGAGAATTCCCAGGAAGTCACTTACTGCTGTTTTGTGAGGAGGATGTCTAATCTTAAATAATTAGATGGTAACCAAATCTCTGCATTATTACAATCTTGATGTTCACTTGCTGAAAAACAATAGCAATCATTTGACAACCCAAATGCTTAAAATTAAAGAAAAACTCAATTGACACAAAGAATTATGAATACAGCATATATATTGTTTACCCAGATAAAGTCTGACTTTTGGCAAAGTAAACCAGACAGATTTTGTATTTGACAAAATGTCTCAGCTATTCCTGTGGACAAGACATAGAATTGTGAACTGGGCAAAACTGTAGCTAAATGGATTGGGAATTGGCTGGATGGCCAGGAGCCAAGAGAAGTCATTATTGGGTCGATGTTGATTTGGAATAAAGTCTCCAGTGGAGTGCCCCAGGGGGCTATGCTTGGCCCTGTGCTATGTATTAGTTTGGAAGAAGGCATAAATAATATTCTTATCAAATTTTCAGGTGATGCAAACCTAGGAGCATAGCTAATGTGCAGTGACAGAGTTAGGATTGAAGAATGTCTTGACTAGCTAAAATGTCAGGCCAGATGTAAGGAGATAACAAGTAATTGGGATAAATGGAAAATTTTGTACTGGGTTCAAAAAATTAACTCAAAATATACAAGTTTAGGTATATCTGAAAAAGATCTTGAGTTTTAGTGAACTCCAAGCTTGGGCTTTGTCCTTAATATGATATGTTAGTCAAAAAAAAAAAAAAGCCAATGAGATATTAGTATGCAATAAAAACCATAGACTATTTATGACTAGAGAGGTAATATAACCCCACTCACTCCACTCTCCCTTATTCAGAATACCATTCTCTGGTGTGGTTTTATGTGTTAGGCACCACATTTTTAGAAAGCACATTGATAACTTAGCAATTGTCCCTAGGAGGCAGACCATGACTATGGAGTAACAGTTGAGGGAGCTGGGAATGGCTAACCTAAAGAAAAAGGAGAATTACCAGCTGGATTCATACAATTGAAGCGCTTTCACAAGGAAGAGGATTTAGATTTAATATTTACCCCAATAGGAAGAAATAAAGGTATTGGGAGCGGATGCCATGTGTAAAAAAAGTAGATCAAACTAACTGATTTCTAAGGCCAATTCTGTTCAATCGATAAACATTAATTAAGCACTGGAGATACAAATAAAACAAGATAATTTCTCCTCTCAAGGAGCTTCCATTCTAATGGAAGAAGACTATATATGAAAGGCAGGAGAAGGAGGAATTTCAAAGGGAAAAGAATTGGGAGAATGAGGAGAGCTCAAGCAGCAAGGTTTGGATGGTAAGTAACTGGGACTAGAGACAAGGTCCCAGGGGCAGAATCTGAATTCTGCTGACATAGGGATGAGGTCAGTGGCCAAGGTAGCATAGTTGGGGAAAATATATATTTTTTTACTATCCTTTCATTTAACCAGGTTTCTCAGCTTCTGTTCATCCTTCATGGTTTACTCTTTGTCACCCTCCATGTCCAATAATATGTCACTCTCCATATCCAATAATTTACTAAATGGTTATTATACTGATTCAAACCTTGTTCAAATATAGTTCATTCTTTAAAGATTACTACAATTAAGATGTATCCTCATCTGATAAAGGGATCAGGGGCTAGGTGGAGCAGCATAATAGAGGCACTCTATGTCCCTATATATTACTTACATCTTTTCTGATACAAATTTGCTTGTATACAACTCTTCAGTCTTTTATGGTAGTGCAGACCCTCACCAGCTCTTATCTGCACTATCTTGATAACTTATAATAAAGCTTCTTAGCTCAAATCTACAGTTCCATTAAAAGGCATATGAGTGAGAGAAAAAGGAGTAAGAGATAAAGGAGCCAAGATACTTGAGTGTGGAAGCTAATATAGGATTGAGTAATTCAATTGTAGTAATTGAGCCAAGATGGAGAAAAAAAAGAGAAAATAGTTTTTGTAAAGATGGCCCAAGAAAGAAATGAGAAGTGGAGGAATTACCCAATTTAGTGAAGACAATTAGAGAGTTAGACATCCTAAGGTATAGGAAATATGATTAGATAAAGCAATTTTAGAGTTCATCAACACAGAAGTAGAACATTTATGAATGATAGCAAAATCAAGGTTACATCCATCTAGCTGGGATGGAGGAGAGATATAGGCCTTGAAAATTGAGTAGACAGGCAAGTGGGAATTCTATGTTTTAGGTAAACTAGATTATTGAAATCCCTTGGTTGCCTCTTTCATACAAACCATTCCAATAGTCCTTCTATATTTCGACTGTTGAAACTTTCCTCCTTTACAATCCATTCTTCTTTTACCTCAATGTAGGTCTGATCATTCTCTCTTTTCAGTTTTGTCCCTTTTTTTTTGCAAGGCAATGGGGTTAAGTGGCTTGCCCAAGGTCACACAGTTAGGTAATTATTAAGTGTCTGAGGCCGGATTTGAACTCAGGTCCTCCTGACTCCAGGGACAGTGCTCTATCCACTGAGTCACCTAGCTGCCCCTCTCTTCAACTTTGCCAAGAGTATTTTGTGTGAACTTCTTAATCAATTTTGTCTCATTCTATCTGATGTCACACTTTTGTGTGTTCTCCGCTTTGCCTAGCCTTCCTTTAGAGTGTAAGTCCCTTGAGGTCAGGAACTGTGTAATTTTTTTATTACATCTTGGTATTCATATCACCAATAAAGTGTCTTGTTGTATACTAAAGAAAGATTTGTTGAATTGAGTCCCACAGCATAAGACATTTATTTGATGTCTCCTACAAACATTTCAATGAGTATAGCACTTTGTTCAGAATAACTATAGGATCCTAAGACCTCAATAAGTTAATGTGGATTTATTAAATACCAATTGCTGAAGCACTGTCTTAAATGGTGGGGATGCAAAGAAAATGTAAAACAACAGTCCCTAACCTCAAGGAGCTCACAGCTTAATGGAAGACACAACTATGTTCAAGCAAGATATAGAAGGGACAAATTGGAAATAATCCATAGAAGAAAGGGACTAGCCCTAAGGGGGGATTTGCAAAGGCTTCTTTTAAAAGCTGGGTCTTACCTGGGACTTGAGGAAAACTAGGGAAATCAGGAGGTGGAGTTAGTAAGGAAATGTCCAGTCAGGAGATGCATTATCTTGTTCAAGGAAGAGTAAAGAGGCCATTGTCAATGGATCGAACCGCATATGGAGGGGAATAATTTGTAATAAGACAAGAAAAGTCAGAAGGGACAAGACTATAAAAGGTTTTCAAAGCCAAATCTAGAATTTTATATTTAATCCTGGAGACAATGAATTTTATTGAATTGGGGTGAGGGGAAGAGAGTCTACATGGTCAGACTTGTACCTTTGGAAAAATCATTTTGATAGCTGAATGGAAGAAGCCCTAGAGTAGGAAGAAACTTGAAGCAAAGAGATGAACCAGCAGACAGATAGAACATATGTGAACATTTCAGTCGTTTTTTTTTTTTTCCCCAAGAGATAAAACTGTCAGTAGGTGATTGTTGTAAGAACCCTTGAACCATGACTGTTATTCCATGGTATCTGATTTGTTTAAAATGTGTGTGTGTATATAAATTTCTGATGAGAATCTACTAAGGATATAGTTTATGAATTTTTTGGCCTATTGGATAGTTTGATAATTCTTGACAAAATTCATCTAAAAATAAATGTACTCCATCTAAAGAGTAGGCTTCCATTTTGAAAATTAGCATTAGTAGAATGCCTTTACTTAGTAAAGGTGGCAGATCAGCATAGCAGTTTAAGAACAGATTAGGGGCAGCTAGGTGGCATAGTGGATAGAGCACCGGCCCTGGAGTCAGGGGTACCTGGGTTCAAATCCGGTCTCAGACACTTAATAATTACCTAGCTGTGTGGCCTTGGCCAAGTCACTTAACCCCATTTGCCTTGCAAAAAATAAAATTAAAAAACCTAAAAAAAAAAGAACAGATTAGATTGGGGTGGCTAGGTGGTGCGGTGGATAGAGCACCGACCCTGGAGTCAGGAGTACCTGGGTTCAAATCCTGCCTCTTACACTTAATAATTACCTAGTGTGTGGCCTTGGGCAAGCCACTTAATGCCAAAAAAAAAAAAAAGAAAAGAAAAGATTAGATAATGGAAAGCCTCAGTGGAAGAGTTTGTGGACTTAGGGAGATGAGAATGGGGAAGGACAGGCTTTATGTCTGCTAACACAAGTATCTCATGACAGACATTTTTTTTTTTTTACAAAACCTTGAGAAGCAAGTTTTTAACTTGAGGATGTTCAAAGATCATACCAACTATACTCTGGGGAGGAATCAAAACTTTGTGATTCCTGTGAACTCATTACAGACAAAGGAGGAGATAGTGCAATAAGAAATAAAAAAGAAAACAAAATCAGGTTGGAATGAATATACAGGTGTTTGATATCAACAAAGGAGTAATTTAGAAAATTTAGCTAAATTTATAGAAATAAGAGCCATTCCCCAGTTGATACATTATCAAATGATGTGAACAGCAAGTTTTCAAATGAAAAAATCAAACTATCAGTAGTTACATTTTAAGAAATGTTCTAAATCACTACTGATTAGAAAAAATACAAGCTAACATAACTCTAAGTACCAAATCACACCTTTGAATTTGGCTAAAAGGTCAGAAAAAGAAAATGACAAGTGCTGGAGGTGATGTGAAAAAACTGGGACACTAATGCATTACTGGTAGAATTGTGAACTGATCCAACTATTTTTGAAAGTAATTTGGAACAAAATGTAAGAGTACTATAAAAGTGCATAATTTAAAGACATCAAAGAAAGGAAAAAGATCTACACATTCAAAAAAATTTTTTAAAGATTTTTTTTTTGATGGCAAAGAATTGGAAATCAAAGAGATGCCCAACAAGTAGAGAATGTCTCAGAAAGTTTGTAGTATATGATTTTGTGATGGAATAATATTATGCAGTAGGAATTGATGAACAGGATGGCTTCAGAAAAAAGCTTAAGACTTTTATGAATTGGAAAGAGCAGAACCAGAATATTGCACACAGTAACAATTGTAATTAATGATGATCAATCTGTTCAAGACAATGATCCAAGACACCTCCAAAGTACAAATGATGAAAAATGCTATCACTTCCAAAAAGAGAACAGATGAATTCTGAATGCAGATTGAAACATGCTATTTTTAGTTTTATTTTGAGTTTTTGTCTTATTTTTGCAACATTTTTATTTTTTCTTTTGTTTTCTTTTGACTACCATATAAATGTTTTGAATGAGTTCACATGCATTTTGTTGTTCAGTTATGTCAAATGTGTCTGACTCTTTGTGACCCCCATTTGGAGTTTTCTTGGTAAAGAAACTAAAGGGGTTTGACATTTATTCTCCAACAGCTCATTTTACAGATGAGAAATTAGGGGAAATTATGTTAAGTGACTTGTCAAATTCACACAGTTAGTGCCTGAGCTCAGATAAGAACTCAGTAAAAGGAGTCTTTCTGATTCCAGACCCAGCCCTCTATCTACTTTGGCACCTAATTTAATTAATTAGTTGTTTAAATAAATATGTTTAATTGATATCAAATTTCTTGCCTTCTCAATGAGGGGAGGAAGTGGAGGAAGGGAGAATATTTAGAACTCAAATTTCTTTAAATGTTGCTTAAAATTGGCACATAATTGGAAAACATTAACAAAATAAAAATATATTCAAAAAAATTAAGTTATGTTGATGTATTTTTAGACAGTGAACACAATGAAAGGAAATTATAGTTGAGAAAGAAGCAAATAGATGTAGATAGATGAACAGATATAGAAATGAATAGATAGAAATGGATTGTTTAGATGAAGAGATAGGTATAAATGAAGATGATAGCTGGATGGATGGATAGATGGATAGATAGATGATAGATGGATGCATGGTTGCATGGATACAGAAATAGAACATTTATCGCTTACCATTTATCAGGTACTTTGCTCAATATTGGGGATATTGAAACAAAGAAATAAGATACTCTGCCTCAAGAAGCTCAAATTCTAATGGGGGAATATGACACATAAAAAGGGTGGATGAAGTGGGAAGGGGGAAAATGAGGAATATGAAAGGTTACTTAAGAACAGTATGGTTTGAAAACAATCCAGGGCCAGAATCCAAATTTTCTCATGGGGAGACAGGGGAGGTACTTGTCTGAGAGGAGTCAATTTTAGATATAGAGTTACTGAGGAAGTGAGGCAGGAAAGTTAAAGGGTCCAGGTTCTAGTCTCTTGAATATGAATTACTGTTGAGACAGACAAAAGTTGGAGGTACACAAAGGAGTATAATACAATGCCAGTACGAGTAAGTAGATGCTAATTATTGCTCTATGATCTTGCCACATGCCAATTAGGCTAATTTTTTTCTTAAAAGGGATTGAAACTATTTCAATGCTTGGTGGGCAGAGGGGATTAAAGGCTTAGGCTGCTGACCTCCCTTCTTAGACTGATAACTTCCCTTTTGGGTACTTTGTGAACAAAACAGCCATAAGAGACTCCAGGTGCTCGCTGATATTTGATTGGAGGAAAATAAGGGGGAGATTTTGGAAAGACAACTCTGAATTACTGAATCTATTGAAAATGTCCTAAATGGGGCAGTGGATAGAGCGCTGGCCCTAGAGTCAGGAATACCTGATTCAAATCCAGTCTCAGACACTTAATAATTACCTAGCTGTGTGGCCTTGGGCAGGCCACTTAACCTCATTTGCCTTGCAAAAAAAAAACCTAAAAATATAAATAAATTTAAAAAAAAGAAAGGTCCTAAAAGCCAATCCTTATTGTATAACCTTTTCTTGCCATGGCTGAGCAAATTTCCTCTTGTTAACTATTGAATGATCTACAAGAGTTTCATTTCATTATAATATCAAACCTAAATGTCCAGGTATTAGTCTGAGTCAGGATTAGTTATGAAGGCTTTCCATGATGACTTGGGCAGAATGGCCAAGAGAGAACCATAGAAATGGTAAGACAAATCTTACTGAAGTGTGCAATTCTTCAAAGTGTGTGTGTACAGCTTTAGATTGTGAATTTGATGCTGATATATCTAAGTATCAGTAACTGTGCTGAATTTCTAGTTCTGGAAGGAGACAGTAAAAATATCACCCATATATTGGTGATGAGTGACCACTTTACAATATTGTTAATGTGCTGTAGAGACTGATTTTTTTTTAGTGTCTACGCTTCCTGGCAGGATCTAGTCAGACCAAGGCAGAATCTTGGAAAGCATATTGCTAAAGATCTTAACTTTGACTGATCTCAAAAAGTCTAGAAATGTATTTCCTACTACATACACACAGCTCCCCCAGAAATTATACCACAGGCTATACACACTATTGGCAATGTTGGCACAAAAGCCATGGCTCTCTGTTGACTAGTGCTTTGAAGTCTAAAAGAGAAAGAAACTGTAAGGACTCATAACCAGTGTATCTCTTAGCTGAGAGAGAAATAATACATCATTTAACTACAATATCATCTCAAAAAGCCTTTGGCAGAAAGAAATGTGATGCTCAAATTCATTGTCAAGATATTCAACATGAAGTTTGATTTTTGCTGAGAAATGTTGGTCTTCATAGGACACACAAATTAGCAGACAGATGTAAAGTTATTCCATGACTGGTGTGAAGAGAGAGGGCAACTTTCCCAGACACTAACTGAGAACTCTGTAAAGATAATTTACAACAACAATTCATCACTTATAGGTGTAACTGAATGTGGACCCCACATGTGTATTGAGGGCCCCATATGTAGATGGAAGGTTGTCTTTCTCTAAGAGAGATTTTTGTTTCTGCCAGAATGGGAAGATTGGTGCCAGAGATCACTACTCTGTCCTCCTCAGAGATAGGAGATACCAGGCTAAAAGGATATCCACCTGCTACTTTAAATGTTATTAGTCTAAAGGCATATGATCAGAATTGCTCTATTGATATCTTTGTGATTATTATTGGGGGAAGGGAACCCCAATCCAAATATCCAAGGTTTAATCACTTTCCTGCAAATGCCAATTTCACAATGAACACATATAGTGAAAAGAAAAAGAAAAGAAACCCATTTATCCAAAGCAAAGCAAAACAAAATCAGAAAAGACATGCATTTTGTTACTGTTCAGTCATTTTAGTTGTATCTGATTCTTTGTGACCCTCTTTGGGGCTTTTTTTTGGATAAGCTACTGAAGGGGCAGCTAGGTGGCACAGTGGATAGAGCACCTACCCGTCCTGGAATCAAGAGGACCTGAGTTCCAATCTGATTAATAATTACCTGTGTGACCTTGCACAAGTCACTTAATCCCATTGCTTTGTAAAAAACTACTTAAATGGTTTACCATTTCCTTCTTCAACTCATTTGCATAGGTGAAAAAACTGACTTGCCCAGAGTCACACAGCTAATAAGTTTTCTAAGGTCAGATTTGAACTCAGGTCTTTCTGCTTCCAGAGATATACATATACATATATATATATATATATATATATATATATATATATATAATATATGTATGTATGTATATAAAACAATTGAGAGTGAAGTTCTCTCACTGAGAGTGATATAATTTAGCTCAACTGTGAGAGGGAATGTCCTGGATCTCACCCACCCAAGGGGAAACACCGCATTGTCTCTAGGGTAGCAAGCAGGGGATAGGGCCATGATGGAGACTGACTATTCTGCTCATCTTCCAAGAGACTTTTCCTTGAGCAATTTCAATTGACAAGGACAAAAACTGATGACCACCAAACTCTTCCTCACTTTGTCTTGTGCTCTCCTGTGAAAACACTGACCTATATTCCCAATCTTCCTCTTCTAAAATTGTTCTTAGCTTCTTTTTCACAGCCCTCCTCCTACCTCTAGTTAAAAAGAAATACCTTTCAATCAATCTCTTTTGGAAATATGAGGTTTTTTATATGAGTTTTATCCTTGTTTCTTAGCTAGTATAGATGTCGAGTTACTATTCAATCACTCATTTGGAAAGGTGTTTTGTTGCCAAATGTGAGAGTTACAATGGATGTGGGGAAACTGATAAAATTTTCCTCAAAATTTAAAAATCCTTAAACTCATATAGAGAGTGCTAATTCAATCTACTATAATATATAGCCATAATTTAGTGATCCATAGACCTATAAGGAAGATATATAAAACCTCATTCTGGTTCTGGGTTTCCAGGGCTTTCAGGAACCTCCCAAGTCCACCCAAGAGGCAGTACTAGTTACCTACTACTTCTGGTCTCACTCCACTTTCTTGCCACACTCTTGGCTTGTCCAATTATTCCTTGCCTCTTCACTGTGCCTTTCCTCTCTTTCACCCATAATTTTCACTCCAACATTAGGCAGGTGGCTGTCCCATGGTATTCATTAGAATGGAATTTTTATCTAAATATTATTTTTCTGCCCATCTTGCCATCTCCATTCATCACCTACCAAACCTCCTCTCCAATTCTTATTCACTATCTAGTCTATGTAACAACTAACAATATTTGCGGGTGAGTGCCAGTTACTCACACATAGTGTTAGAGATTTAGAACTGGAAGGCATATTAAAGGTTAGTTGGTCCAAACCCCTCATGTTCTTGATGAGGATTCAAAGACTTGCCCAAGGTCACACTGAAAACTGCATTCAAACTCAGGTCCTCTGACTGCAAATCCAATGGTTTATTCATGACCTTATGATAGTTCTATCTTTCAGAAAATGTTTTCTGCCTGTGTGTATCCAAGGAGAGGAGTCATTTTTCTCTTGACCAAACTTCCACTCTTCTAAGAAATACCCAGCTTTCTAAGAGCTAATATGTGTTTGTCTCTTCAATGTGATCCAATTCTCTCCTAATGATTTAAAAATACCCAGGGCTTTCCCCAAATGGCATTTCATTGCCTTACATGGCAACGCAGATGCTTAATGAGAAAACATCTGAGATTAAAAATACATATTTCTCAATCCTGTGATCTCCTGGGAAATGTTTCACAGCATCATCTGGTTGCAAAATGTTACCTCTAGGCTCAAAACTGGAAGTTAGTGTATTTGGGGAATCTATTCCCTATTAAAATGAACATCAAGGAAAGTCTAGGACTTCTGAGGTCCCTGAACAGCAGCAGTAGTCACTCTTCAGAATATATAGTATTTGAAAGACTATGTTAAAAATGCTGAATGTGTTCCATAAAAGGAATACAACCCCGAATAAAGAGAGACAATAGAGACAGAAACAAAAAGAAAACATCCATCATTGCAGATTGTTGATACCTTACCAATATCACAAAATACTGCTATCTGACCCATTTTCAAGGGATTCATTCTATTTTCCAGTCATAGTAGAAAGGTGTTATTTTCTTTTGATTCACATATTTTATTTTAATTAACAACAACTCAGGTGGAAGAAAAGGTGAAAACTATATTCTCAAACATGTATCAGACCAGAAAAAGAGGTAGGTAAGTGATGTATAAGGCACAGGAGGGAAGATAGATGACTGGCATGAGAACTGGCATGTCATATTTCATTCAGTCCCCACTGAACTATGTACTCACTACATGAGTCCCATTATTGATTCATTCATTCATTCATTGTCACTAGTTTCAGCAGCCTTCACAACCTGGCCCATCCTGTTGTCCCTTCAATCCTCTTCTAATGATGGATTCTTTCTGAGGATTCCATATTGTGGAGGAGCTCATCTTTCATTCCCATCCTGCCCCAACTGTGATTCTGTCTCACTGAACTTCATTCCTCCATACAGATGCCTTCTTTTTTCCCACCCTTGTAGCTTTTCATCTTCCATGTACAAATTGTCTTTCCTCTATTAAAATATAAACTCATTAAGGTCAAGGACCACCACTTTTCTTCTTATATTGTATTTTTCAGTGCTTTGCACAGTTTCTGGCAGTGGCTTGATATCCATAAATAGCAAAAGAATTAGAGACATAATGAAAAATCTCCGATTTGTAGGGAAAGTCTTTTGTGAAGAAATTATGGAAGGATATGCCATTTCTCCAATGGGTTTTGAGCCCATTGATGTGGACTCCAATGAAGCAGATTGCAAGTCATTCATACTTACTCATCCTTTGTAACCATTCTCTGTCCTTCCATGAATTCATCTCAGTGGAAATATTCAAAATACTGAATATTTTTTCTATATTTTCTATTTTTTCCCACTAACATTGAATAATAAAAAAAGATGACTGAAAGTGAAACTGCAAATCTATTTTGCAAAATTTGCTGTTCCTTTTAAATATACAACAATCTTATCATGTAATATTCTTTTTTCTATTATTTCTTCCCTCTGCCCCCTCCCTGTAGATGCCTATCAATATACATATATATATATATATATATATATATATATATATATATATATATAATTTATCTTTTTTATCCTTCTTTTATATGTCCTAAGGTGAATTTGATTGTTTATAATAGATAAAATAGTTTATTCTCTCAAAGTCATTCTTTTTGTTTGTTTTTTGTTTTTTTAGTTTTTGCAAGGCAATGGAGTTAAGTGATTTGCCACACAGCTAGGAAATTATTAAGAGTCTGAGGCTGGATTTGAACTCAGGTACTCCTGACTCCAAGGCCAGTGCTCTATCCACTGCACCACCTAGCCATCCCCTCAAAGTCATTCTTAAAATAATATTGAGGTTACTGTTAGTATTCTCTTGATTCTGTTCATTTTGCTCTTCATAAATTTTTGTAAATCGTCCCATTTTTTTCCTAAGATCATTGAACTCATCATTTTTTTACAGCACAATAGCATTCCACCACAATCATCCTACTTTCTCTGGGTGTGGTATTTGCCAGTGAAACACATGCACTGTCCATTTATTCCTCACCAAATGATGAATCTCAGTATTGTTTTATTCATTTGCTGTATATATTCAACCATAGATTGATTTGGACCCATTATTGGACAAGAGGAAGAGGGCTGGATTACCCATAAGTAATTTCAAAATTGTTTAGTGACTTCTACTTCCCTTTGCAATTGAATGTTATTTTTGATGCTAATGTTTTAATTCCAATATTCTTATCAGTGTTGAATGTCTGCAAGACATCAAGAAAGATAGTCTTTAAAGACCTGAACACACTCATATTCACCCAGAGGGCAATGGAGACATGCTTGATAGATGTGAGAATGCTACTAGACTTTACAAACCAGGAATTATAAAGAAGAACAATATTAAAGATCAAAGAAATAGAAAGGATGTGAACAAAATAGCACATAATAAGATAGTTGGGTGGGTCTGGATCCACCTTTAGTTTTATAGGTCAAGTGACATTTTCTGTCCAAACTCTAAATTTATAGTAGACTTAGTAGATACTGATAATTCTTTTAAGATATTCAGCAAATTACCAAAAAAAGTACTTAAAATAAGAAGTTCACATGGAGAAATTTCTTTCCCCAACCTTATATTTAATGCCCTTCTTTTCTCTCCTGCTCATCTTCATCATCTTATCTATAGTGACCTCCAAACAAAGGCCAGTGATCCCAGAGCTTCTATTTCCTCCTCTTTACCAAGCAGCTGAGGATGCCTTCTAATCATTTGCTCCATGGGATACTTGCCTTCCTCATAACAATCCCTAGCTACAGCTCTGACATAGTCCAATGTTCAAATTTTACAGATGAGAAAAGTGAATCCAAAGAGGTAAAATCATTTACACAAAGCCTGTCAAAGGAAATGGCAACCAAGCCATTTTTGAAAATATATTCTCCTAGAAGACAGAAAGTAAATAAATAGTGATTTGAAAGGCTGGAATTTCCCACATTTTTTTAGAAGGCAAAAGTTTCTTGAAGATACACTAGTCATCCTAATGTGAAAATATGTTTAACATGATTGCATATGTATAATGTTTATCAGATTCCTTGTCATCTTGGGAAGAGAGAGGAGGGAGAGAGAAAACTTTGGAACTCAAAACTTGTAAAAAATGAATGTTGAAAACTATCTTTACAAGTAATTGGAAAAAATAAAATATTTTTTATTAAAAAAATACATTAATCTTCATCATTGTAAAAACAAAAGCTGTCAACAATGTTATCCTCTCCAGAATAGAGTCTCATACTGGAGAATGTAATGTCACATTCTCCTGCTACTACTTTGAGCAGCTATGATCTAAATGGGGGGGGGGAAATCCCTCAATAACATGTCATCTTTCTTTCCTGTTTGTAAAAACTCAACTCCATTTAATATGAAATATTTTTTTTCTAGAAAGTATGTGTACTTTGAATGAAAATGATCCTGGTCTTCATATTGTCATTCAAAAATAACAATTATTTGAAGTATGTCAGAAAATGTGCCATTTAAAAAAGCCATCAAAGAAAGAGGGAGGAAGTTTAGGTGTTTACCAGTAGCCTGAACTACATATCATCATTTAGAACTGAGTTCACACACCACCATCAGATCATTTCGAAATGTTTTAATTGACTTTTTGGAGAGTGGTAACATTTGTCTTGATATCTGCTACTCTACTCTAGGTCTGCCCCATTGATCATCTTCAAGTTCTTACAGTGACATAGCCCTAGTCATTGGATAAACTCGTTAAGTAGGTAAGGTAATTTTGGAAATTTGTTAGGTATCATACTGCCTTTTTATACCCATTCCTGGAAGTTCTATCAAGATCATGATGGAAATTTGCTCAGCCTCTTGGGCAGAAGTAATCCAATACTCATTGTATACTACCTGAAAGGTCACTTTCAACTCCTTTCACCATGGCAGTATGGCGTTGTGAAGAAAGGGTAGAATATTACAGGCATACTATTTAGGAAATCAATACAAATATTCAAAATCAGGAACTTTTCCTCAACATTTCACCCCCAAATGGTCAAAGGAAAGAAATAATTAAGTATAATCTATTGAGAGTTATACGAAAGATTACTCCACATCCCTAATGAAAGAAGTACAAATAAGAAGAATTCTGCCATTTTGCCTCATACCCAATAATTGGAAAATGTCAAAAGACTGGTTAAGTCCCTTTTGAATCATCCTACAATTAATGAGCTCAAGATTATTCTTTTGAAAATTCTTGATGAGTTCCAGGATTTCCCTTTTATCTTTCCCCTCTCCTCTGCATCGTTTCTACTCATCCATTGCTCCCAGAACATAAAATCAACTTATCTTTCTTTATCAAAATGATATTAAATACAAATAGCAGATAATAGTTTAAATTTTTTAATGAGCAAGAAGTTCTCAGTGCTAAAAAGGTTCCAGTTTTCTAAACAATGGTAGGAAGGACAGTGGTTAAATTCACCAGGTTCGAGCGCAATGGTGAGTCAGACACATTCAGGAAAACAACTAGTTCAGCCTAGGAAGATCACTCCTTCAACAGATCAGTGAGGTGGTCAAAGTTCCAATTGCTCATAATTATATACAATTTAGAGTTGGAGCACCCTTCAATTTCAATTGGTCCATTGCATTTCAGTTATTTCCTGTAATTTATTTTTAGTACATAATTAAAAATTGGTTGTGGGCATGTATATGCATGTATGTATATATTATATAACATATCATATATAGTATATAAAACAAAACTTGTGATTCTCTTTAAGGAAATCTTCAAGTGTTTGTTTGTGTGTCTGTTTGTGTGTGTGTGTGTGTGTGTGTGTGTGTGTGTGTGTGTGTGTGTGTTCTGCAAACCTTGTTTGTTTATACTAAAATGAGCATGGGCAGGAAATGTCCAAATGACAGCTCCAAAGATCCTATGCATTGAAATGAAGCTAAATTTGTGAAAGAATACAGTTATTCATCTATGTCTGTCTCTGTTAGGGAAAAAAAAAATGTCCCAGTCTAAGTGTAATTATGGGTCTTGTTTTTGTTGCTTGATTTCATTTTAGAGGTATTAGTTAAGCCTGATATTCTCCAGTGACCTACCCTGGTGAAAGCATGTAACTTGTTCTCTAAGTGAAAAAGAGTCAGATTTTACATTCCATATTCACGTTGAAACATACTTTGATTTTCTATCTTTCCTCCCCTCATGGAATTTTGATTTTTTAACGTATTGTATTGCTTTCTATCCATATTAAATTGATATAACTCATCTGTTTTCAAGCAAAAATTATCACCTTAAGTTTGTATGCTTTCTTTTATCACCCTGTTTAATGATGCCAAGGATTGTTTATGGGGGGAAAATAGTTGACTCATAGCACAAAAAATTCTACTCCCATGGAACCCTCTCCTTTCAAGGACCTCAAAAATTACCAGATTTTCCTCATCTCATACAACTCCAACCTCTCATGATCTTTGTTTCTATCCTATTTTGAACAACTAATCATTGGGAAAGTTTTCTTGACATCAAACATTTTTACCCATTGCTCCTCATTCAACACTCTTGGACCAACTAAATAGGCCAAGTCTAATCATTCTTTCCTTTGATAGCCCTTCAACTATTTTTTAAAAACCCCTACTATGATGCCCCAAGTCTTTTCTTCTTCATGTCCAGGTTCTTTAACCTATCCACATATGCTAAGGACTCGCCATTCTAGTTGCCCTATTCTGGACATTCTCCAACTTGTCAATATTCTTAAATTTTGGACTCTATAACTTAGTGTAATCATCTAGATGTAATCCAAAAAAGGGCAGAGTATAATGGAGCAATCACCATGCCCCTTTTGATGTGACCCAAGATCACTTTAGTTTTATTGGCCACTATGTCACACTCCAAACTCATATTGAATTTGTGGTCCACTCATGGCACCAGATTTTCTCCTGAACTACTATTGGTCCATTCTTCCCCATTGTACTCATGAAGTTGTTTTTTTTTTTCTGTTTCTAGTTTTATGATATTAGATTCAGTCTGATAGTCTAGCTCAGGGCTTGTCAAACAATAGTCCACTGGCTAAATCCTGTAGTTGCCTATTTTCTACTAATAATTAACTAAAATTGGAGGGGTTTTTGCATTTTAAAATAAAATCTTATTGTATTTCAAAAGGCTAAAACTATCCTTAGCTTGTATCCCATACAAAAACAGGTGTCAGGCCAGATTTCTCCAGCTATATATAATTTGCTGTCAACTGTTCTAATTTCTCAAGTTCTTTTGGGATCCTGACTCTGTTGTGCAGTACCTTAAGTATCTCCACTCCCACTCCAGTTTGATGCAATCTCTAAATTCAATAAGCATATCAACTCTACCTCTATTCAAGTCATCTGTAAGAATGCTAAACAAAATAGAGATAAGCATGCAACCAAGGGGCACTCCACTAAAGACCTTCTACTATGTTGATATCAAACCATTAACAATTACTCTTTGAAAAGGAGACCAGTTTGACCAGTAAAGGTTAAAAAAGGGAAATAAGACTGGTATGAGCTGTTCTTAAAGGAGTCATATTGACTGTTCATAATCATCAATTCCTTTTCTGGATGTGCAACAACCCTCTGCTTAATAATGTCGGAAATTTCCATAGGAATCAAAATCCAGTTTATAAACTATTTCTTCTTCCTTGAAAAATGGGATAATGCATGCCTTTCTCCAATCTTGTAGAGCCTACACCATTTTCCATGACCTTTAGAATATTATTAGCCCTTGTTCAGCAGTCACAACTTCTAGGCCTCTACGACCCAGAAACTTCTTCCCAAATGAACTACAGTTCATCTGGGCCAGGTAGTGTGAATTCATCAGGGCAAAGAGTTATTCCCTTACTATTTCCTTGCCAATCATAGAATAAGTGATTATGAGATTCACTGCATGATGAAGAAGGGGGAGAGAAAGGGAGAAAGGGATTGTCAAGGAAAAACATCTGTTGATTGGTTCATCATTTATATTCCTGATCACCTTCTCCAAGATTATTTAAAGAAAATTAAGGATTCTAAGAGAAGAAATTGAGAATATGCATTTCTCCATGAGGGAGAGCCTATGCAAAGATAAGAGATGGAATTTCAGAGTGAGCAACATCAAAAAGGTTAGTTTGCTTGGACCAAGAAATGTGTGAAGGAGTAATTTTATAATAAGAAGGGAAAATAATGTGAAGGGAAACAGAAGAGTATGTATTTGATGCTAGAGTGAAGAGGTAGTTTACTGAGTAGGAAAGTGATCTGGTTAGACTTACATTTTAGATAGAGGTATGATAAAGCCAGATCTTTTGATATACCAAAAATCAATAGTCACTACAGATCAGGGCTTAATTGACTATTTTGTTCATTTTCTAAACTTAAGAAAGTGTTAAATAATGCAAATTAGACTTAAAAATGTGTTCTGTGGACATTAACCCCCACCCACCCAGAAGCCAGTTGCTAAACATTTAACAGCATAACATCCCTACATTGAAGATAAGGAAAAGAGGGGAAGGAAGCCAATTTCTAGGTGGCCTACAACTTGGAATCCTTGAAATTTAAATGTTTGTTGACTTGAGAAAAAGAGGGCTGCCCAGATGCTGATAATGGATCATATTCTATTACACTCAGTAAGCAACAATAGTTCAGATCCCTCTGGTATTAATTGGATTTCTTAATTAGGTTATTACTCTACCATATTCCCCATGCATTCAGAGAAACATGAACATGAGAACACTTCAATAATACAGAAGCAAAGAGCAACAAATAAAAATAATAATAAATAAAAATATATAATCAAGCATGAAAACAGCTAGTTTCTATCTACATTTTCTATTTACTAGCTAAGTGATCTTGGACAAGTCACCAATCTCTTCAGGTCTCTGCTTCCTTTACCTATAAAATTTAGAGAATGGGTTGAATCATTTCCACTTCCCCTTTTATCCTAACATTGTCCATAAATACATATCACCTGATCTCTCAACTCTGGATATTTTCTCTGATTATCCCTTATGCTTGGCATGTCTCTCTCTTTCCCCCACTTCACCTACTGACTTCCTTTAAGCCCCAACTAAAATCCCATCCTTAACAAGAAGTCTTTAGCAACCCTTCTTAATTCTTGTCCTTTTGCTCTCTCAATTACTTCCTATTCATCCTGTGTATAACTTGCTTTGTATATATTTGTATACTGTCTCTTCATTAAATTGCAAGTTTGTTGAGGGGAGAGATTATATTTATCTCTTTTTCTATCCCCAATACAAAGCCTGAGAGGTAAGTAAACATTTAAGTAATATTTATTGGTTGACTAACTGATAAATATGTGTAAAGTCATTTTGTCCCCAAAATAGAATCACTCCGCCAGTAGAATTGTTGATGTGATTCAACTTTTACTATCAAAGAAAATCATGATGCAGGAAAGGTGATGTCATGACTTGCAAGTGAACTGGATTTAAGAGAGAGGTGAGATCCTAGTTTCTTGAAGGTTGAGACATAGCTTCAAAGCTGGAAAGGATCACAGAGCACATGGAGTTCAAGTCCTTCATTTTATAGTGGAAGTAACTGAAGCCTAGAAAGACTGAAGTATTCACCCAGGATTGCAATCATTTCATGTCTGAGATTGAGTTCCTATCCAAATCTTCCTGAATCTGATATCAGTATTTGATCTGCTGTAGCCAGAAGTATCAAGTCCAAGGCATTCCCAAGTACAGTGGAACTGGATTAAAAGGTAATTGGAAAATATCAAGTAAAATAAATCAAAATACGATGTTCATATGGAGTCTTCTAAGGGATCCTTAAAGAGAGTTTAGCTTCTATTTGAGCCGGATACAACTGGGCTATGCCATATTGCCTCTCCTTTGATTTTCATCTCTATTCCACATAGAAGGTATTCAATAAATACTTCTTGAATGAGAAAAGTTTGAAATACTTTTTTTTAAACTGCATCATTTTGTTAAAAAAAAAAAACCACAAATTCATTCACACAGACCCGAGGAAAGGTACATGACCAGATGGAATGCCATCCTATTTCATAGAACTAAAGCTACAAAAAAAACAAAACAAAAAAAAAAACCTTAACACTGCACTAAGACTTTTGGGACACCCTGCATGGCAGGGCTTAATTAGTCAAAGGAAGATAGACCTTGCCCCCAGCAAGTTTATAATCTAAACAGCAAGGACTCCTGAGAGTCCATTTCCTCCTCTGTAACTAGCAATAAGATTTCTTCTAACAAGGTATTTCCCAGGGTTGTTTTGGGAAAAGTTCTTCATAAAACCCAGAAAATCATATAATAATAATATGAATTATTATTGTCAGAGAACTGAACAGAAGAATAATCCCACAAAAGCCAGGATACAAAAATATAGAGGATCCTAACAGAATTTGAATTTCCTTGGCAGAGAAGGAAATGAGTTTAGCACCTAGTTACCAAGAATACTTTTGTCATATAAGAAGGGATGCCTCCTCCACTATCCTCCAAGTGGCAGAAGCCAAAATAATCCCTTCCATAGCCATCCTCACTTGTCATCTTCCATGGGAGGCTCCTCAGATGGCCATCAATGTCCACATATACCAACTTCATTCAATACTGAATTACTCCCAGGTACAAGGCTCCCTAGTCATGGCCCTGATAAACAAGACTAAAAGAATCTATTAGATACCTCTCTTCACACACATAATGCATGATTACTGTTCATCTATTAAAATGTGATGTTTCCCATGGAATTAAAATAAAATCCCAGATCTTCTAATCAAAATCTGTCATTTATCCCATTTCCTATCACCTTGACTTTGCATAGATGGTCCTGAATATGGAGGTCCTTCCTGTAGGTCATCTCAGATCATCCCTGTCTTCTTTCAAAGCATAACCCAAGTCCCACGACCTGCATCTCCTCCCAGTTATTAGCACTGACTCCTCCTTGGAATGACTTTGAATTGATTTGTGTACATATCATATGCCTTAGGGGGAATATAGCTTCTTGAGGTCCTGGACTATTTGTTTCAGTCTTTATATG
Organism: Macrotis lagotis; assembly: GCF_037893015.1. Taxonomy (NCBI): domain Eukaryota; kingdom Metazoa; phylum Chordata; class Mammalia; order Peramelemorphia; family Peramelidae; genus Macrotis; species Macrotis lagotis. Next base: position 30,584,140 of record NC_133660.1, read on the forward strand.
ACTGGTGTCTTGAACACAGTAGGCTCTTAAGACCTTTTTTGTTGCATTGCATCAAATTAAATTAAGTAGAAACATTTCTAATTCATTACCATATAAGTAGCTGGAAATAATCATCCTTGTTCCATGGCTCTCCAAACTAGACACATGCAAGCAACATGACTGAGTTTGCTGTCTTTCACCCTCATCTCCTTCCTTACTAAAATGCCAAAACAGTTCCAAACATGGAGACATTCTGAAATACAGCAGAAGCAATCTGTGGCAAAGGGTCCTCAATTCACTCAGATCCCCGAAGAGCACATTGTTTTAGTATCCTGGGGAAGATACCCAAGTGCACTTTCCCAGTTAAATTGAAGCGTATGTCTGGAAAGGCTAAAGAAAAGCATGCTTCACAGTTCAGATAAATAATGTAACATGTTAATGATGTAGGCCTGTTGTCCTTATGTACTTCAAGTTAATAAAACCAAGCTCTATTGGCCCTAAACAAGGACTCTTGATGAGCTGTTTGTAAGGAAAAGAGAGTTCTTGAAATTAAAATGAAAATTTATACTTTGTAGAAGAATGAAAGTTCTCATAGCTCAGCCCATCCTGTTGCCTGTATTCTAAGACTTGGGATGTCATTTCTTCTGTGTTCCTGCCACCTTCTGTTCCTTTCTGAAGGCCACAGTTGAGGTGTGTTGCTGTTGAAAGCATTGGGAGACAGAGCCAAGATGGTGGCATAGTAGGAAGACAGGATGGCTCCCACCCCCGGCTCAACTCCTCCAAATGGAACTAGAAAAAAGCATAAGACAGAATGCTGATTAGGAAATCCAAGGAAAAAAATCATGAATCATTTTTTCTAGGCATGGGGAGACAGACAGGCAGTGCTACAAACACTGGATATGAGATCAGATCAAGAGCACATCTCCTAGAACATTGGAGGGCAGAGAGATTCTTTGCACCAAGAAAAGTAGAATTCCTCACAAGGGTGTTATTAGAGCCAACTGAAACTAACTCTGGAGAAGCAATTTATTTTCAGTGTGAAATTTTACACCTCAAAAGTTAGCAAAAGCTACATTCCAGGTTTTGATTTATTGTTTTGTTGATTGTTAAAGAAAGTCATGGATAAAATAAATACAAAAATTCAAAATATCTGAGTGTGTGTGTGTGTGTGTGTGTGTGTGTGTGTGTGTGTCAGACAGTTAATGTTAATCATTAATCACTACCCAGTTCTAGAGCAAAAACTAGGTTAAACTAAGTGTGAGACCTGCATTCAGGTTGGCTAGCAGGTAAGGAGAAAAGTTATAGGTTCTGGACTTGCAAAGAGCAAGTCAGAAGCAAATAGTGGAGGCACAGTTTGAACCCCAGAATTTGCAGAAGGTCTCCTTTCCAGTTTTCAGCTCAGTCTGAAGTAATCAGAAAAATAACTAGGTCAGGAATCGTACACTATAGGGAAACAACATTTTAAACTAACTGAACCAACAGAGCTTTCCAACTAGCTATTAGTGACCTAGTCCAGGAACAATTCTACTGGGCAAGCCTACAGGCATATTGCTCAGATCCAAAACCAGATCAGGAACTGGCAGAACTCTGACCAGAACTATCAAACTTTTCCATGGTTCAGATCCCTTTGGGGGCACCAAAAGCTCTCAGGTCTCCAGACTATCCCTGAGACCCTAGAATAGCACAGGATTTAATATCCCTGAGAAAGTAGAAAGGACAAGTTTAGAACTATCTTCAGAAGTGCAAAGATCCCAATTCTAGGATAAAGTCCAAAGTCAGGAAGTTGATTGAAATAGTAAGCAAATTAAGGAAAGAATCCCACCATAAAAAAGTTATTTTGATGACAAGGATACTCAAGACTTAAAATCAAAAAAAGGAAAATGAGTCCAAAATATCCATAAGCAAAGCCTCAAAGAAAAATACAGCTTAGAAACAAATTCAACTAGAATTTCAAGGAGAAATGAGGCAAATTTTTTGTTTTAAAATTATTTTTAGAAATAAAATTAATTAAGTGAAAATTACAAGAGAAATGAAAGTTGTGGGAGAAAATATGGAAAGGGAATTGACAGCTTGGCACAGAAAGTATAAAACTTTGCTCAAGCAACAAATTCCTGAAATTTGAATGGACCCAATAGAAACTAATGAGAACAAGAAACACTAAAATGAAATCAAAAGATTAAAAGAACAAAATATATCTCATAGCAAAAAAACAAAAACAAAATCCTAACACTGAAGAGACATCATTTTAAAATCATTGGGTTACCTGAAAGTCATTGTATGAAGAAGAAAAAAAAGCCAAGGTATCATTTTTTTTTATTTTTTATTTTTTTTAGGTTTTTACAAGGCAAATGGGGTTAAGTGGCTTGCCCAAGGCCACACAGCTAGGTAATTATTAAGTGTCTGAGACCAGATTTGAACCCAAGTACTCCTGACTCCAAGGCCAGTGCTTTATCCACTACACCACCTAGCTGCCCCTATTTTTTTCTATTTTTTAAATTTTTTTCAAGGTATCACTTTTTAAGGAAAAAACCACCTATCTCAATAGCTTAGAACTTCCTTAGTAGAATTTTTTAAAAAAAAGGGACATTATATACCAAAATTCAGAATTGTCAAGCTAAGAAAGATTCAACCACAGTCAGAGTCAGACACAATTTAGCAGCCAACCCTATGAAGAAGCAGAAATCTTGGAATACAATATCCCAGGAGAGAAAATATATGAGTTTACAGTCAAAAAATAACTTAATGAAACTGAGTATAATTTAATGAGAGCGGCATATAAATTTAGAGTCCATACACAAGAACCAAGAGAAATACATAAAGATATAAATAAGCAAAGCAACCATTATTAACCTGGCATCTTAAATTCATAATTATATTCTAATATATGCAAATGATCCATTTATTCCTTCAGATCTATATCATCAGGTTTTTACAGGGAGTCTTTTTAGACAGAGGGTCTGGGAGTAGTTCTGTATGACTTGGTGGTCTTAAAGATGAACAGAAAGGAAGGAGAAGAGACATGTGCTTTGAATGGAAAAGAAGGAAAAAAGAAAAGTTAAGGGGCATAAACAGAAGTCTATACAAATAAATAAAAAAACATGGGGTGGGGATCATGATCTGAATTAGTCAAAAGAAGAAAGAATGCACACAATTGGGGGCAGAAGTACATTTCACTCAACAGGAAAATAGGAGGTAAAGAGAAAATGAGAGAAGGGAAATAAAAAGGAAGGGCAAATTAAAAGAGGAAGTCATCCTAAGCAATACAAACTCTAACTAGGAATGTACTAAAACACTTTCAGTAGCTCTTTTTGTGATGGCAAAGAATTGGAAATCAAGAGGAACCCCATCAATTAGAGGGGCAGCTGAGTGACCCAGTTACATAAACACTGGGCTTGGAATCAGGAAGAAATCTTTTTGAATTCAAATCTGACCTCAGCCACTTTGCTAACTTTGTGATCCTGGGCAAGTCAGTTAATACTGTCTGCCTCACTTTTCTTCCCTATAAGATGAACTGGAGAAGAAAATGACCAACAACAAACCATTCCATTCTCTTTGCTAAGAGAATTCCCCCCAAAAGGACCAATCATGATTCTAGATAACTGCTGATGAAACATGCCTCCTGCTTCCTGATAGTTGAAAAACTCAGAATGCTAAATGAAATATATATCTTATTATTAACATGAATTAGTATTATAATGTAATGATTGCAATGCAATACCAATTTCAATTATATTATATATGTTATATTCATATTATATATTATTTGTAGATATTTATGTATATATAATGTATGTAATATTATATATAATTAAAATTATATTATATATAATTTACTTAAACTTGTTCAGTGAGGAAATTCTTTTTATTTGACTCTGTATTTGTAGCAGATATTTTGTTCTTCTCAACTGGGGGAGTGGAATAGAAAGGAGAGAAGGTGGATCTTGCTGAATGAAAAAACTAACACACACACACATACACACACACACACACACACACACACACACACACACACACACACATAGAGCATACTATTCTTTGGAGGCAAGTCATGAGACTGTTTTGAAAGTTATGCTGACTCAGCATTCTATTGTTTCCAGCCCTACTTATCAATTGGTGTTGGGGGAGGCTCTGGTGGGGAAGGAGATACCAAGTCAGCAACTTTTTTAGATCACCTGCTCTTTGTCCCATGCTCCTACCTGTCACATTCTTGCCTCTCTCTCTCTCTCTCTCTCTCTGTCTCTCTGTCTCTCTCTCTACATATATGTATATATATGTGTATACATATATATATATATATATATGTATATATATACATATATATATCATATAAACACATATACACATATGTGTGCAGAATCATATATATAAATAAACACACAAATACCTGTATGAATATATATTTTATTATAGATACAGATTATAGATATGAATATAGGTATAGGTATAGGTATAGGTATAGGTATAGGTATAGGTATAGGTATAGGTATAGGTATAGGTATAGGTATAGGTATAGGTATAGATATAGATATAGATATTAGGTATAGGTATAGGTATAGATATAGATATAGATATAGATATAGATATAGATATAGCTATAGATATAGATATAGATATAGATATAGATATAGATATAGATATAGATATAGATAGATATAGATATAGATATAGATATAGATATAGATATAGATATAGATATAGATATAGATATAGATATAGATATAGATATAGATATAGATATAGATATAGATATAGATATAGATATAGATATAGATATAGATAGATATAGAAATAGATATGGATATGGATATGTAGATAGATGTAGAGATAGAAGTAGAGATAGATGTAGAGATAGAAGTAGAGATAGAGATAGAGATAGAGATAGAGATAGAGATGGAGATAGAGATGGAGATGGAGATGGAGATGGAGATGGAGATGGAGATGGAGATGGAGATGGAGATGGAGATAGATATAGATATAGATATAGATATAGATATAGATATAGATATAGATATAGATATAGATATAGATAATATAGATAGATAAAGATGCAGGTAAATATTCTCTATTCTGTATTCTGTGGCTGTCCCCACCTGGAAGTCATTGCTCATCTTCAGTGATCAGCCTGCCAACATGTTGACACCTTGATGCACTTATAATAAAATCCTTTTAATTCTTCTTGTCCAGAGTTCTGTCTCATTAATCAAGGAGAACATCCAAATGAGGGATTTTCCTTTCAACAGCTGCGTTGACAAATGTTGCTTTGTCACAAAGACTACATCAATGACCTCTTGCCAATAAGTAATGCAAGCAAGGAAATGAAGATTGGACTCAATTATGTTTACTTCAGGAGTGAGAATTAGAAGGGATCTGAGACAATAATGGTCCAGTCCCCTCATTTTACAGATGAGGAAACTGAGGCTTAGAGAGGTTAACAGGCTTGTCTAGTGTTACTAGAGAAGGAAGTTAGAATTTAAACCCAGGTCCCTGGACTACAAATTCAGCACTAATTCCATTACAAATCAAGGTCACACCAGTACCATTAGTATCCAAGAAAAAAAAAACTTTAAAAAACTTGAGAGGGGAAAAGATCTCGGGACCTAAATTATCCAGATGGATAAATTTACAGTTTACAGTGAGCACATTATTCAGATAATTCCTCATTTTTCCATTTCACCTAGGCAAAACTACAAAGGATTTTATGAACTAGCTCAACATTCATCAAATGTTCAACAGTCAGAAATATATTTTGGTGTAAAGCCAAGACTGTAGAAATTAGATAGAATCAGTAGCTGAGGGCAACCAAAAAGTGAGAGAAGAGGAACTAAGAAGACCAAAGGCTAAGATCTCTTTGATTCTAAGTCATCTAAAACAAAGACAAAACTTTCCAGGTCAAGTTGGAATCATTTGCCAGAAAGTCATATCCTTGGTAGGAAAACCTCTTTAACTCAGGTAGAGAGACGTTGAAAGGAAAATTCTTCATTTGGGCTTTTTGCCCTGATTATGAGGCAAAATTCAGACAAGAATGAAAAGAATATTATTCTAAGGGAGCAACATTTTTTTTGGGGGGGGGGGGCTGATCATTGAAGGTCAGAAATGGCTTCACAATGGAACAGTTTTTAGAGGTAACTTTAAGACAATCCAGTTAGGTTCACCTCAGCAGAAGACACTGGACCATTGAATCTCCAAGACGGCAAGAACAAGTGAGAATTTATAGGTAGGGAATGTGTGACAAAGAGCAAGTATTACAAAAAACTGCAGACTTGCTATCTCCTTCCCTAACAGAACCTTCCCCAACACTGATTATTAATTAAGGTTGAGAATAATGAAATATTCATAACTTTCTCTTTTTTTCCTCTTTCTTTTTTCTTTTTCTCAGAACTTCCAATAAAGTATATGCATATAATGCAAATGTTTTTATTTGGGGCCATATATAGGACATTTAAAAAAAACATGAAGAAAATCTGTGAAAATCAAATTTTTTCATGACAACCTTCTCTGAGAGATAGGTAATGGTAGAGAGGTTTACCTGAGTCAGTGGTTATATAAGACACACTTGGGATGGGATGGCACCCATAGGGTTGTTGAAGCAGTCACAAGACTCAATAGCAAATATAAATATTGTTGTGATCATTTTAAATTAGATTTGTACAGATATATTTGAAGCAAGAAGCTCTCTCTGAAAAGGAACTTTTGCCCTAGTTAAATACATACCCAAACCACGTGAAAGCCATCTTGATTTATACCTTGCTGCTAAACCTTGGTAAATATGTTTCTCCTAGGCCATCAGTATTTAATTAACATATGATAAGTGTCCTATTAAATTTAAATTAAATCCTTATTGGAGAGTTTAAAATGCAACCACAGCTTCTTTTTTATGTAAATTCTAACTACTCACAAAGACCATAAACACATTCTCCAGTGCAGACTCTCTGAAGCAATTCTACACAATGAGTTAGAAAGAATGGAAACTTGGAAACCAAAAGGCAAAATTTGGGGGTTTTCTTTGACATGCATCACCAATTCCCTCTCTTTTCCTGTTTTTTGAATTTTTTGTTTATTTTACTACTTGCCACATGCACTGATTCAACCCAATTCATTCAGACATCCAAATTTGGGCTTTAAAATGGTGATTGACTTCTGCATTCCCAGCAACCTAATTCCCTATGCCTCTGGTTCCCAGGAAGGATGCTATTTTTGCTTTATGTTTATTTCTTGGCTAGATGATCAGTCATCAGGTCGAGATGTGTCTAATTGAAATCTCACTTTACATCAAGCAAGTTAAATCATGGGAATCCTTGCTAACAAGTTTCTACAGTAAATCAGGTTTGAGGGTTTGCAAGGACACCCAAACATTTGCTCATTTTATCATTGGGGGGCCTTGAGAATCTCCACAGCATTTTCTGTGGTCGGAAATGGTTTTAAAGATGAACATCTCCACCAGAGTTTGTTTGGAACTAGTGAACACTGGTTTAACTTCTCAGTCTAAGGATGGTACCCAATTTAGGGATGACATGAGATAGGATTAAAAGACAAAAATTAGGTCTGCCATGGATTTTCCTTCTCTGGAGGTAGCCAAGAAAAATTCACATTGCAAGCTCATGGAACCACTTTAATTCAAAGTATATTTGTTGGGAGTTTCTGCCCAGCAAGTCCTCAAGAGTATCAGGTCCCAAATAACCGCCATCTGTCAAACCAGCCTGATAAATCATCAACTACTGATGTATACAATATGTGCCTCTCAAAAGCATGCATAAATAGCACTACAGTGCAATTATTGCTATTATTGTTGTTTGTGTTACAGATTTAGCAACCAGATTTGTAATGCCATTCATGTAGGGCAATCCCAGATGAAGAAGCACAATTACCAGTGCAGGTCAGCAGTGCCTCTACAAATTAGTCTTGTGATAGGAATGAAAAGTCCAAGAGACAAAACTTCTGGGTAATTAATAATCAATTTCTTAATTAAGCTATCTGATAATAAATTGATGGTCAGTGGTTTCACTCAGGAACCAGACCCCCTAATGGAGGTATTGAATGCCTTTGGTTTTGTTTTTGTTTTTGGAAGGGAATTCCCCTGAGAGGGGAAATCAGCCCTCATTGGTGAACAGTTAATGAGGAGTGGACATTTAAATTAGGAGGTGGGCTACAAATCTTCAGCTCCTTCTGCTGAAAATGTGGTGTGAGCATGAGACTTCGCCACCTCCAGCAATTGGAACAAAGGATTATACTCCTATCACTCTGGTTGGTTTTCTCCTTTGGGACTGGGTCAGCCGAAACTCTAATGGAGGGGTGCAAGGTTATGGGTTTAAAGCTTTGGGTCTAGAATTCACCTAGATTAGATTCTATTTAAACTCTTAAAAAGAAATAAGTCCTATTTGGATGGGTCTGGATCGAGATCAAGGAGCCCCAAGGATTAGGTCAATCTCATCTATCAATCATGTCTTCTGAAGACAGGTTGGACCTAAAGGGGCTGGTCCCAGAATAAGGAAATAAAAAGTCCGGATCCTAATTAATAATTGGTTATCAATATGATAAAAAAAATTTCCCTCAGTTGCTAAAGACAAAACAAACAAACAAACGGCTGTCTGTTCAGTCTAATGAAGGAGACAACATGAAAGAAACAAGGATAGAATGGGGACACTCTTGAAAGATGAAAAGATGGGGAAAGGACTTTAACTGATGCTTTAAAGGAAATCAGGAAACCTGGAGGTAAAGATAAGGGGGAGAGAGTTCTAAGCATGGCGATGGCAAGTGAAAATGCTCAGTAGGAGAAGCTGGAATAGTATGTGAGAGGAATAGTAATGAGGCCAGTGTCACTGGATCAAAGAGTACATGTTGGCGGTGGGGGTGGAAAAGGGGACAGTAAGGTGAAAGAAGACTGGGAAGAAAGAAAGAAGCAAAATAATGAAGAATTTTAAAAGTCACCAGAGTATTTTATCGAACAGCAGGGTAGGGGTGACATGCTCAGATCTATACTTAAAGCAGATCAGTTTGACAACTGAGGAGAGGTTGGACTGGAATGACAAGTCTTGAAATAGGGAGACCAGCCAAAGGCTGTTGCAATAGCCAGAAGAGAGGTGACAAAAACCTGTGCCAGGGTGGTGGCAGTGTCAGAGAAGAGAAGGAAGATTATCCAAGAGATGTTGTGAAAGAAAAAATGACAAGAGTTGATAACTAATTAGATATGAAGGGATGAGAGGCAAGAGTTGAAGATGACACCTAGGTTTGAAGTCTGGGAAAATGATAGTACTCTCTAAAGTAATATGGAAATTAGGAAGAAGAAGAATGGGGGTCAAAGATAAAGAGTGCCATTTCAGAAGTGTTTAGTTTAAGATGTCTATGGAACAAGTCTGTTCAAGATCAATAGGCAGCTGGGAGATGAAAGCCTGGAGCTTAGGACATTGATGGATTAAGTAACATAATCAATACATGTTGGAGTTGGGTCTTCAATCCAGATTGTCCTGGATAACTCTACCCATTCTACCATGCTGAGGCTCATTTAAGCTACAGCCACACTCAAAGGTTAAGAGTGATATGGATCTGAAGCTATTCCCCCTAATTATACTTTTCCCCTCTAATTATGCCCATACTTTCCCAGCCTCTGTGGCTTTTGTCCCTATTCTCCTACAAATTTGCCAAAAGGGAACCCAATATACTGTGAGCCTTTGTCATATTTTCTTGGCATCCCTAGGATGTCAGGGGACTACTCACAATGTGCCTCACTTACTGCTTGCTCCAGCCATATAACTAGCACAGTTTTTTTCCAGTCGCACACTGTAGTCTTGTCTTGTTTGCAGAAGATGAAAACCTTCACTAAAGGAAAAGAATTAGGAGTCTTTATCCATCTCCCTCTGACCCCCACCACTGGAATGTGGGCATCATCGGTCTTTTCCTATTGATTCTCCATTTCAAATCATACTATTAATTAGCATAAGTAATGTATGTCAATGCAGGAACTGGAGGAGAAGACAGAAAACTTGAGTACAAATAATTTCTCCAATACTTATTAGATATGTGAACCTGGACAAATCACTCAACTTCTCAATTTTAGTTCTTTAATCTGTAAAATGGGAACACTACGCAATCTCATAGAGTAGAAGAAAAACTTAGATGGAATAATGTTTGAAATAAACTTTGTAAACTTTAAAGTGTAAAATCAATTCTTAATTTTATTACTCTCTAGGTACTTAAAGCCATCTAAAAAACCATTAGTAGCATTGCTTGTGTTTTACCATATCCAAAGAGCAAGATGGTCCTTTCAGCATAATTTACAAGAGCAGGAAATAAATAGATTATTGTCTCCAAACTTGATTATGATACAAAAACCTTCTATTACCTATAGCAGTAGAAGCTTGATTATGATACTATGATCTCCTATTGTCTATATTAGTGGAAGAAAAACCTACTCATGCTGATGAAATGAATGGATCAAAAAGTGCTGAGGAGACCATTTTGAACTTTAAAGGAGTTTCCTTTGTTTTGAGTAATGTTTACTCTTCCTTGATGATAATTCATTCATAATTCTGGCGGTTCAAGGACACTTGCCCAGGGATAGTCTTATCCACTCTCCCTAAAATCCAAATCTGTTTTATACCTTCCTAGCATGGGATTTTATTCATGTGAGATGAAGAGGATGTTTGTGATGTCTTCCACTGGAGAATGTTGCCTCTAGCAAACACCCAGACCACTTGACTCCATCTTACATTTGCAGATTGGATTCTATGATGCCCTAGGTGATCAAGTTGCACTCCTAAAACTATAGCTCACAAGACCTTGGTACCTGGATTTCCCTTCAGGGGTTGGACAGAGAACACAGTGTTAGAGCACTGGTCTGGGAGTCAGGAGGATGGAAGTCTAATCCAGCCTCAGATACTTGCCACTTACTAATTGGGTGACCTTGGACAAGTCACTTAATTCTGATTGCCTCACATCCAGGACCTGATTCATATCTAGCCACTGGACCCAGATGGCTCTGGAGGAGAAAGTGAGGCCAGTGTCTTAGCGCAACCCCCCTCACTCAAATCCAGTTCATGTGGATGTCATGGCATCACCTCCCTGATGTCATGGTCTTCTTCAAGAATGAAGGACAAACATCTATGTCCATCTATAAGAAGATCTAGGTGCAACAAAACATTTCCCCATCATAAACTTGGAACACATTATTCAACAAATACAAAATGCATCTGTAGGAAAAGTAAAAAAAGTTCAGAGGCTCACACATAGGGAACATACTTGACCAAGACTATACTTGCTTTCAGGGCAATGGAACTTTCGTGCTTTGATTATAGTGACATTATGCTATTCCCCAAGCATAGGGGGACTTCAGAGCAGGTTGCTCTGCTGGGCTCCCTGGATTGTTTCTTTCCACAATCCAACACCCTCAAAACAAACATGTCTCAATTCTACAGTTGGACTCTCTGGACTTTATCTCTGATGGACCTAGTGTCTCTCTCTCTTTTTTTTAGTTTTTTCCAAGGCAACTGGGGTTCAGTGGCTTGCCCAAGGCCACACAGCTAGGTAATTATTAAGTGTCTGAGACTGGATTTGAGCCCAGGTACTCCTGACTCCAGGGCCGGCGCTTTATTCACTACGCCACCTAGCCACCTGGACCTAGTGTCTCTTAATGGAAAAGTTCTCTACTATAAGATGCCCGGGGTGGATGGGAAAGGGAAGAGAAAGAGAGAAAGTTGTTTCCTCTTCCTTTCTCCAACAACAATTAGTGGAAACACAAGAAGAAAAAGGATTTCCCCACAAGAACTGAGTCCTACAAAGTGATCTAATTTTCTCAGTTGATAGACTCTCTTCATAACTGTTCTTGCTTCAAAAAAAATACACAAAGGGCAAGATTGATCCCTCAAAGGTTAATCACCCCACATTTACATAAAGAAGTTGATAGGAAATTCTTCATTCATTCTGGAGTAATGAAATGTAATTTTTTTTTACCTTCCTTTAAAACTTTTAAAACCATATTATCTCTAAATCCTAGTTCTTAAATTCTGTAATTCAAGAGGTCTTAGGAGAACACAGTTGATCACATCAAACCCCCTTTCCTACTATGTATCAATGGCACCAATTACTGTTATGAAACCATCCTTCCAATTACAATTCAATTTGAATCAATATAATTTTAATATTTAAATATATCTGTGAACTTACTGATTGATGCAGGTGTTCCTTCCAAAGATGAAGATTTCATCGCATCCATAACTGTTCAACTTTTGTAACTCTAAGGCTCTTCTTTATCTGAATTATCTTTAGAATTGAGAGGGGGATTTCCCAGCACTCTAGGATCCTTGGAACTGTTGATTCCTTCTCTTGACATTTTGTGGATCTCCACGAAAGACACTGACTCTTCTGCAATCCCTTGATATTTCTATATTTTTATATTGTTAATCATTTCTTTGATGAAATCCTTTCCACCACTTCCTTATCATAATTATTCTGTTATGACGTGTTGCATTCCATTTTATTGCCCTTTGGTTTCTACTTCAATTCTTTGGAGAATGTGGTGTTCCCTTATTCACAGTCTCTGACATCACTGGAAGAATATTAGTGTTTAAAAGATAGAAATTTGTTTCAAAAAGAAACTTGGGTTCATTAAAAACAACTGTGGAATAATAATAAAATGTCATTCCATCATTATCCTCATTGTTCTCATTATTGTTCTCCTTAATAGTATATGATCTTTTTATATTCCTTCTCTGGAGAGAAAAGACTTATAAGAATATGGTCAAATTGTCTCACTTCTTGGCCTAGTCAAAAGAATCTCATTCTTTATACCTTGCAAATCACTCCCACTTCATTGGATTGCCTTACAGTATAACCAAATCATGGTCTCATGACTGAGGCTGAACTCTATAAAATATTCCTTGCTCTGATAAACTGGATTCAAAGAATAATCTTGTTTCTGAATGTGGCAAAATACAAATATTTACAACTCTACTCTATTTGGAGGAAAGGAAACAATTTTTTTCTCACAAAAATCCCAACTAAAATCTCACCTTCTATAGGAAACCTTCCTTCATCCCTCTTAATTCCACTGCTTTCCCTGCTTTAATTATGTCCTATTTATCCTGCAAATAACTTACTGGGGGTTTTTTTGCATGCTATCTTGGTCATTAGACTGTATGCTCCTTGGAGGCAGAGACTGCCTTTTGTCTCTTTTTTTGTACTCCAGCATTTAAACAATGACTACTGCATAGTAGGTACTTACCATTTTGTTGGGTTTTTTAATTACATGATACATAAAATAGACAAGTTTAAATAGATTTGTTTCTCTAACTCAAGAAATTTATTTATTTAACAGAATTGGGTCTCTTTTCATGGCCACTGTAGGAGCAATAAGTCCAGACATCTATCATTGTTTTCCTGAAAGTCTTATTATATCTTTTGGAACTATTAAATCCCCATATACTTGCTTTAGTATCTCTCACTTAGTCACCCTACATGGAGTTCAATTCAATTCAATATACATTTACTATGCATTATCAATTCCATATGTGCATGTGTGTGTATAGAATTATGAGGGAGTAAGGTTCAAATGGTAGAGAATTTTGATAGTGTCATCTCTCTGGGACTTGTTTTTGACCCCTGCCCTGAAAGAAGATTGGAAACATCTATAGTTGTATCATGTCCATGTATTCAGTTACTCACTATAGTAAAAGATCCAAAGAAGAAATAGAATTCAAACAATTCTCAGGACACTAGTGAATCTATGACTTTTACTGATTTTGGAGCACCCTTCAGCAATGCAGATCACAAGCCATTCATTCCTGCCCATCTCGTTCAACTTTTTTCTATGGCCCAACACATGTATGCTGCTGGAGGTCCACCCAACATATGGGAGGCCTTCTTTTCTTTCTTCCGACTTTACAAAGATAAAAGTAGATCTCTGTACTTATCCATCTGTTATCCTTTAACCTTGTCACATGACCAGCCCATCTTTTCTTACAATTACATATTTCCTTGATGACACCTTTTATTCTTCTCCTTTGAAGATCCTCATTGATTATATGTTGCAGCCTGGTCACATGCACCATGAAACACACCATTGACTCTGAGTGGCATCAATTTATATTTCTTCTGAGACCACTATGTTCCATGTCTTACTGTTGTACCACCATATCAGAAGTTTTATGAAGATAGGACTCTGTATAAGAAGTTCTGAGACGTTAAAGGATCTTTGACATTCCCCAAAGGCAATCTATTTTATTGGCCCAATATTCAACTCCTTGACTCAATTTGTTGGCCATCAACCCTATCTATCCCAAATCTACATACTGATGGGCAAGCTTAATGGCTTTTTCCCATCTGGACAATAAATATTATCTACTTGATCTTTTCTGTGTGGATAATTGGTTCAGCTCTTACAGACCTATTCTATAAGACTCTGCCATGTTTCAGAATTTAATGCAACCAGAACAATGTCATATGCTATCATTGAAATCTGAAGACCTTTATCAAATTGAAAGAAAGTCCCTTCAATTTGAATTAGGTGACCAATTTCCTCCATCCTGATGGCAAATAATTTTGATGAGCATATGCCTCTGTTGCCAATGACCTCAGGATGACTTGCTTAAATGGTCTCCTGCCAAGTTTTCTTCCTTCCATAGCTTCTCATTATGAGTCCATGCTACTGACAATCTTCTGTCATCCTTCTTTATGAGTTTTTATAAACAAGTTTAAATTCTAAACCAGTGGTGCTTCAGGTCATCATATGCCTCCATATTGCAAGTAAGTCAAGTATCTGTTGACTAAAGCCTTTGTAGACCTTTTGCTGTGGTTCTAGACTGAAAGTGGTTAAATTAGATGGTGCAGTGGATACAGCACTGGGCTTTGAATCAGGAGGCTATTTTTATGAGTTCTAATCTGGTCTCAGATACAACCTGTGCACTCCTAAAGCCATTTAACATGATTTGCTTCAATTTCCTCATCTGTAAAATGAACTGAAGGAAAAAATGGCCACTTCAGTATCTTTGTCAAAAAAAAAACCCAAATGTAGTCACAAAGAATCAGATATGATCAAACCTAAACTTATGTATTGTATCTAATTATTATATCTAGTTATTGTAATTATTAATTTCTGACCCCATTAATTAATGAATCAGGATATAAATAAATCCAAAAATATAGTTCAATTAAATGAGCATTTATTTAGTATTTACTATGAATGTGACATTATTTTAGGCATGGGGGATACAAAAACAATATGAACAAGATCAAGTTTCCTAGAGTCAGAATTTTATCTGTTTTTGTCTCCTCTAGGCAAGATTCTTCTTTTACATCTCAACAATAAAATTTGATATTGACACTGTTCACCAACTCATAAGCAAAATTCATAATTTCTCTTTCTTCTCCAAACTCATCTTCATCAATCCACCAAGCTTTGTACTCCAAACTCCACAGGGTAATAGAGGTTTGTTCTGCAGTTAATATTTTGATTCGCCCAGGCATTACAGGAAATGTAGTTCATTTCCAGTTCACCCTTACTTATTATATTATGCCATGCTTTCTATTGACACTCTGTGAAAGGTATTGCTCCAGGGATTGGGGTAAAAAAATGAAAAACCAGACTATCTTGTTCTTCAAGAAATTTATGATTTAATAATGGAAGTTATTCCATATATACAAATGTATAGTATAAAACATAAAAATAAAATAACAGAACACCTTTGATGCAGTAATACCACTATTAGGTCTATATTCCAAAAAGCTCATAAAAATGGGAAAGTCTCAATGTTCAAAAATATTTACAGCAATTGCATATTAGTATATCTTCACAATATAGAAAACAAGTGAATCTGGATTTGGACACAATCCTAATCTAAGCAAAGCAGTTTGGAGTTTAGAGAATGGCACCTTCTAATTGATTCCCCCATATACTGCTTATGATCTCCAATACAGTAATCTGATCTCCACTTAATTACCAATGATTTCTCTGGCCCACCTTGTCAAGCTTATGTCACACTATGCCCTTAATGATCTCGGCATTCCAGGCAAACTGGTCTTTTACCATTCCTCATATACAACATTCAATAGACCAGCTTCATATCTTTACATAAACAGTATCCCAAGCCTAAAACTCTCTCCCTCTCCACTTCTCATAGACTGACTCCCTGGTTTCCATCAAAGTCAGCACAAATGTTATTTCATACAAGAGGCCAATCTTATACCTTCACTTATTATCTTACTTCCCATTCTATATTAATGCTACTTTTGTTGTTATAATCTATACATATTGCAAATATAATATTTACTAACTGAATAGTTTCCTAAATTTAGAGAGCTAAATGAGACCCCAGAGGTCACCTCTTCTCCATTTTACAGATGAGGAAACTGAGGCTTAGAGAAGTTGCTATTTATTCAAGTTGCTATTTGCCCTACTGGTAGGTAGCAAGTAGCAGAATTGGGATTTGAACCAACCTTCTGGATTCAAACCCAACTCTTTTAATTTATTTTTATCTGTATTCATGTTATTTCTCCTCATAGAATGTCTACCTATCAGGAGCTGCTTCAGTTTGCTTTTTTATCTCCAGCTTGTAGAATAGGGCCATACATATAGCAGGAACTGATAATTAATGTTTGAATGAATGAATGATAGCTCTTGGTGGGGATATTGTAAAGGGCATTTTTCTTCAAGTTATGAGTTGGATCTTCTGATCTTTGGGATCTGATTTTCTTTTTGTAAAAACAACATTCCTGTATCTTCTATATCTGTCTACTTGATGCATGAACAAATCTAAGTACATAATTCTGAAATTAACCTTCAGCTCCAGATAACTCACAAGTGCCTGGATTTTCAGATCCGTCCCTCATTCTATTCTCCATGTGTTCAATTAGGATAGTCACTAAAATGTAGAACACAACAGTTTTAGTTTGTATGCCAAGGTCCCCACCCACCCACCCAGAATTAAAATTTCTCAGCTAATGAATGGGAATGAGGGGACCATGACACCTTGAGCTGCCCATTTACCAACACCCCATCCATTACTCTTTTTGACCCCTTAAAGCGATATCTCCAGCTTATAGATTATAGATTCTGGTGGCTCCACTGAACAGACTTTCAATTATCTTCTCAAGACTGATGGCGCCATCACCACACTCAACATCCAGCTGGCCATTATTTGTATTTCATCTTCTTTGCCGGTGCTCAATAGACAATTATTTTGAGAGACTGACCAGGCAATAGCAAATCACCAAGTCATTTTCCCACAGTCACAGTGAGCCGTCTGCTTTTCACTGGCCAACTAATTACCATGAACCACGGTAGCAATAAGCCCAGCTGTACTAAATGAGAATCCTTTGGTCTGCCCTCTCTTCTTTCAAGGGAATGCTCAAAAACCTCCTGCCAGCCCCCATTTTCTTGTGTGAGCCTTTAGAGAGGCTGCCCAGAGGTGTTCAAAGGCTCTACGAAGACTCCTTTATCACATCCAAAAGGTCTTTTTTTTCTCCAAAATGTGAGGATCAATTCTTCCTTCTTTTAATGAGACTTCAGGGGACCCATTGTGGGCCTATTGTTTCAGAACGTGGTAGTCCATGAAAGAGGACAAGGTCTGGAATGATTGCTGGATTAAAGGAGCCAGTTTCTCTTAAGAGGCTGCGCAAACTCACTGGCTTTGGTGAGGGAGCTCTGGTAGGACCCTGGGCCAAATTCTTGCCAGTTTTCTCCTTGTTCCACACAGCACATACCACATTGGAGCAAGCCAGAGCAGAGACAGTAGCCCAACCAGAAAAATAATTGGCTCTCTCAGCTGTGGCTTGCACAAAGCAAGGCCTTTTGGCTTTCGGCTCTCTGCTGTGTTCACGCCTCTCTCAATTAGCAGCTGAGGAAAGGGAAGGTATGTATAGGCCTGCTAGTCTGACATTTCAGCAGCACCGTTTCCAAGTGGGAAGTCTTTTTTTTCCCCAATTTAATCCTTCTTGTCAGTTTCCCATCCTGCAGAATGTAAACTTGGAACATTCGTTTCGAAATTCCAACAATTAAGGAAGGGCTTAGAAGTGGGGTGTATTGCTGATGGGAAGTCAAGGGGAAGTTTTGGGAAAGGCCAATAAACATGAAATCAGATCAGAGAGGCCCATTTTAACTGCCAAACTTAGGAACACAATTGAGATCATCTCAACGATGCTACTCCATATTTATGGTTTAATCATCCCAGATAAGAGGAATGTATCAGCCTTAGAAACAAACCAAGATAGAGACAGGGTACCATGATATTAGCAAATGGCTCCCCCTTATGATTCGTCATTGCCTCTGCAGTACCAAGAAAAAAGTGGAGAAGACTGATATGGAATCCATTGGGTCAGAGGCATGGTCCTCTTTTCTTTCTACAGGGAAAAGTCATTTCATCTAGAAAAGATGAAATCTTAGAAAGAAGACCTGAAAAAAACCTTGCAGTTTCTTTTTTATGTCATTGTTGTCATTGTTTTCCTTCCCTTGCCAAATGGAAGAATATTAACTAAATTAAGTGTTAAGATTTTGTTTCCAAAGTAGATGATAATAGCTTTTATTAACTAGCATTTTAAGGTGTGCAAAGAGTTTTACAATATATTATCTCATTTATCCTCTGAAAATCCTGAGAGTTGGGACTTTTATCAATCCTATTTTAGTGATGATGAAACTAAGACTCAGAGAAGTTAAGGGATTCTTCAATGTCACACAATCAGGAAGAATCTGAACTGAGATTTGAAACCAGGGCTTCTAGGCTTTCATGCTGTGGCACCTTTCTCCCAGGCTTTTTTACTTACCTCTACTTCTCTGCCTTTTCCCTATACCTCAGTTCCTTAGAAGTGATTCTACTTCTATCATTCATTTTTCTCATCTTCTTGCCTTTATGTGCCATCTTCACTTCAGACCTCCTCTATCTTGCTGTCCTTCCTTATTTCCTTTTCTTTCTGCTTCATTCAATTAAATTCATCAAGGATGCTTCACTTCCGAGACACTGTATTATACTTTAAGACTTGAAGGACTCATTTCATTAGGAAAATAAGGCAGGTAATGTGTCATAAAGTTCTCCAAGTTTAGGGCTACTTAAAGAATCCAGAATAATGAGGAAACCCCCTCTCTCATGTATCAGCTTTGCAAGGGAGGACTAAGAGCCTCAGACCTTGACTTTTGGTGATGGTAATTGATACTTCCCATCTCTATAAGATCCAATTCATTGGAAAAGTTCCATTATCTTTATGTTTCTTTGTCTGTTTATCCTCCCATTTTCCCATTAGATCCTTTTATTATACTATTTTTTCCCCTGTCTTTCACTATGCTTCAAATGGAATCTCTCCAGTTCTTCAATGATCAGAAAGTGTTTGAGACTTTTTCCCTGGAAAACTTCAGTGATTAGGGAAAACAGGAAAAAAAATCATTGAAATACACACACTAGCTGCCAAGTTACTTGAAGACCAAAGATCACAGCTCAGTTTCTTCAATTATAAAATGAGGAAATCATACCAGAGCATCTCAAAAGTCCTTTTCAGGTTGAAATCCTATAACCTTACATCTATTGTTCTGCTTCTCCCATGCAAATCCTGATTAGCCAGATGAATGGTAGAGCTTTCTCATAAGTGTTTGTGGCTATAAATATTGTGTGAGCATGAATAACCCTGAGAATAGCAATCACTGTTATTCAGGGCTTAATTTGTTATTTGACTGATTATCTAATAGCCTCAAGAAAATGATGGAGGAAATACTAAAAATAAAGATTAAGCTAAAAAGTGTATCATGGGTAATTTTCTAGATGGAGAAACAATTGTTAGGCATTTATCTGCACAACGATTTATATCGACTTTGTGTCACATTTCATAGAATCACAGTTGGTGGTGTAATGGGTAGCATGCTGAGCAAAAACAGGAAGATCTGAGTTCAAATTTGACTAAATGCTGGTTATATAATCTTGGACAAGCAGTTTACCCTTGTTTGCCTCAGTTTCTTCAAGTATAAAATGGGAATGAATACTAATAGCATCTACCTCCTAGGGTGGTGTAAAGCAAATGACATGATATTTGTAATGTGCTTAGCATAGGCTTAGTTCATAGTAGACTCTATATAAATGGTAACTATTATCATTCATTATTATTTAGAAGTCAATCAGTTGTCAATAGGCATCCATTAAGCACCTCTTGTATACTAAGCACTGTATTAATCACTATAGAAACAACAAAAAAAGCAAAAGATAACTCCTCCCTGCCCACAAGAAGCTCACAATTTAATGAGGGGAGACAACAAGCAAACAAATCTATGTAAATAAAATAGATACAAGAAAAAAAGGGAATAACCAAGAGAGGGAAGGAACTAGAATTAAGAGGGGTTTCTTGTAGGACAGGATTTTATTTGGGACTTAAAGGAAGCTAGGAAAGGCAATAGAAGGAGAGGAGGAAAGCCTTCCAGGAGTGGAGGACAGTCAGAGAAAATGCCCAGAGCCAAGAGATAGAAAGTCATGGTCTTAGAAGAGGTCACTGTCACCTTATCCAAAAACACTTGGCAGAGGGTTAGATATAAGAAGACTGGAAAGGAGAGGACTGAGTTAGGTTCTAAAGGTTTTGAAGTCTGACAAAGATTTTGCATTTGACTGCAGAGTCAGGGAGGCACTAAAGTTTATTGAATAGGGGAGTGATATGATCAGACTTGTAATTAAGGAAAATCTCTTTAGTGAATGAATGGAGGATGAGAGTAGGGAGAGACTTGAGTCAGGAAGCTCCACCAGTAGGTACTACAATGACACCTGCACTGATACCTTGACTAGCAAATGAATTGGATTTAAGTGAGACAGAACTGGGTAAAGTCATTGGACTCACTTTCTCCCCCAGAGTCACTGGGGTTCCAGTGGAAAGACATAGGTTGGGATGATTGGTGACAACCCATGATGCAGTAAGAGACCTTGTATTTTTTTTAAACTTAGGTCTTTCCTGGGTTTCAGTTTGTCTGAGGCAACACCCATTCAGTAGTTAAAGGACAGGTAAAAATTGAGTCAAAAGGTGGTCATGTTTGCCTTGACAAAGAATCCAGGCATGAGGTCACCAGGGTCACACATCACCCACCATTTGTCTACAGATACAATTCTTTTGGAGTTCAGGATAAAAGCAGCTTTCTCACTTTGTTCTTAAGGGAAGCTTACTCTCACCAGTTTAGGTCACTCCCATCAGAAGCTGGTTACATGAAAGACAGTTATGAGTAAGGAGTAAACCTTTTTTATCAAAGCAAGTAGTATATAGACCTAAGAGAAGTTACATAGATTAAATGATAGAATATACAAAATGAAATAACTTCTCCTAAGAATGAAATAAGATCTCAACTTTACCAAAAAAGAAAAAATCTCAGCTACTTAGATGAGGGCTAAGTCTACTCTTTTTTTTTCTTTTTTTAGGTTTTTTTTTTTTGCAAGGCAAATGGGGTTAAGTGGCTTGCCCAAGGCCACACAGCTAGGTAATTATTAAGTGTTTGAGGTCGGATTTGAACTCAGGTACTCCTGACTCCAAGGCCAGTGCTTTATCCACTACGCCACCTAGCTGCCCCATACTCTTAACATTTATTAGGGTTGCAGACCTGAGAATCCAAGACCATGTTTGCAGGTCCTAGGAGATTTCACATCCATCATTCAAAAGTTCACATCCTTTCTCCCCATCTATTATTAAACTCTCATCTTTTCCCAGTCCCTGGGAATCTGAGGGAAGTATTGAACTTTACAGTCTCAGGGGTCTCTCAATCAAACAGGAATCACCCTCCCCCTGCCAGTATTCAGAACATTGTACCAATTGTCCCACAACAAACTATTCAGGACTTGGAGCAAAAGTGGGGTTGCCCATGGGGCAACTAGGTGGCACAGTAGATAGAGCACCGGTCCTTGAGTCAAGAGTACCTGAGTTCAAATTTGACCTCAGACACTTAATAATTAATTACCTAGCTCTGTGGCCTTGGGCAAGCCACTTAACCCCATTTGCCTTGCAAAAACCTAAAAAAAACTGGGGTTACCCAAAATTTCAAATCTATTTAAAATTTGTCCACAGAAGATTTTTAACTCCTTTGTTAAAAATAGAAAAATGTAATACCTTGTGGTTAATTTGCAAAAACAACTTATGGACATCATAAGACATGGAGATTGCGTAGTTGAATTTCCCCAAAAATCTTGTTGTAATTAGTTGAAAAAATCAAAAAGTCCTGACCATGATTTAGTAAGCTTAACCAATGATTCATTTCTTTTTTGTTTTTTTGGATCTACGTAGTTTTGTGGAGTATTATTTTGCCTTTGAGATTCATTAAAGACAATAAGCAACTTAAATTCCTGCATCCAAAGTGTAAGCCAATACCATTCAAAATGATTTAGCATATGCAATTACGTTTCTTTGACTAAAATATCATCACATATTATAATTTTTGAGTGAAAAGTATTTTGTATAGCAATAAATAAAATAGATATCATTTCTCTGTTTTAATTTCAATTTTATATGTTTCATGCTGCAATAATAGTAGTATATAGTGCTTTATTGTGTATAACCCTTTGAGGTAAGTACTATATTACTATTTTTACAGGTGAAGAAACCGAGGGTGAGATGTTTAGTGATTTGCCTAGGGTCACATCCCACCTGCTGGGACCAGAACTAATTTTCCTAATTCCAAATATGAGCTCCCTATGCACAATACCATCTACTGACCTAACAATTGTTAATACAATCATACATGTTTAACCTCCATAACCTTCTTAGCATATCTAGATCTAACTGTAGTTATAGAGCTAGTCTAGATAACAAGGGAAAATGAATTTACAGATATATAAATATATTTTATGGACATACACATGTGTAGTCTCTCAATATATTGGAATATATATATATATATATATATATATATAAAATACATATACATACATACATACCTACATATAGACATATATCATAGAACAGCCAAATGACACAACGGAGTAAGATCTAGAGTGTTAGATGTGGAGTCAGGAAGATTCATCCTCCTGTGTTCAAATTTGGCCTCAAACACTTCCTAGCTAAGTGACCCTGGACAAGTCACTTCACCCAATTTGCCTCAGTTTCCCCATCTATCAAATGGCCTGGGGAAGGAAATAGGAAACCACTCTAGTGTCTTTGCCAAGAAAATCCCAAATGGGGTCACAAAGATTCAAACATATCTGAAACTACTGAACAATAAAATATATATATATATGTGTATATATATATATATATATATATATATATATCAAAAGGTCACTGCTCATCCTGTATTTATTAATTGAGACAAACTAAGATACAAGACGTTCTAAGCAGATCTAAATTTAGGACAACAATTTAGTCATTAATCTTCATTTGAAGGTCTCCATGAATACATTAAACCTAATTTATCCTTCACACAGTCCCATTTTCTGTCAAACTCCCTTCCTGTTGGAAGGCAGGAGGGACTGAAGAAAACCACAATCATCCTAACTGGGATGGCATGATACTAGACAGAAGAAATGAATCATGGGAAAATGATGCCCACCCCAGATGCTCTATGAGATATGCTAAATGGCATGCCAGCCTTAAGTAGAAAAGCAAGACCAATAAAGCTGGCCCTTTCTGCCACTTGGAGTCTGGCTCCCTGCATCACCAAACAGATTAACATTCACGCATGTGCTATAGTGATTCAGTCCATTGTCCAAATGGTTTGCATTTGAAGGTTCTGTGGGAGTTATGAGTAGGCAAGATGACCTTTTGTGGGCAGCTTGGAATTGCCAGTGTCTTGAAGCTAGAACATCATTTCCCAACTTGAAAAAGGAAACAGTAAACCTTGTGAATTGTAAGGGAAGCACATAGCATGTTTAAATGTAAGAGTTCATTTCTCAAAATGTTTCAGTGGGCTTGTGAGCTAGGAAAAAATCTCTTAACTATAAAGATAATACTGAGTGGATTTTTTTTTGCCTTTCAGAATCTAAAGCGCTGATTTTTCAATTTTCTTAGAGTCTATCAAACGAGAAAGGGAAGAGGTAGTAATGGAATAATGAAAAATGATCCTCAAAGGTCTTCATTTTTTTCCAATCATTGAAACATTTCATGTACTTCTTACAATAAATGTATGGCATTCTTGGATAATGCTGGCATCTTCAGGGGGTTTACATTTCCAAAAGGGAAACTTGCCAGGCTAATATAAGTTAAAGAGAGAGAAAAGTGATCCATACTCTAATATTAAAGGCATAGAACAGGAGAGGAAGAAGTCAAAGCCTGTGTTGGGAAATGTATCATTCAATCTTAGTAGTTAAAAATCATGTGAGCACATCCTTACCTTGACTCTTGGCTTAACTCAAAGAAGAATAAAGTTAGGGAATCTGGAAAGAATACTCTTCCAAAACTCATAAAGGATGCCAGCATCTCCCATTCCCATCTACTCCCAACTCTCATGAGATCTCATTCCATGACATATGGAAGGAGAACAAGATAATCTGGGGACTTGGGCTAGAACCCAAACCCTCTTTCTGGCTACTTGTGTTATATTGGGTATAATGCTTCACCTTTTTTGGACCTCAGTTTACTTTTCTGTAAAATGAAAATGTTGAGTTAGCTGGCCATTTGAGATTCTTTTTAGCTCTAAATATAAGATCCCATGATAAACCCTATAAAAGTCAATGCTGCTTTTCATAGCTTAGCAATTTCTCCATACTCTGCTAATTTACTTCATAGAATCGCTCTCCTAAAGAAACCATATTCTCCCCGTATGCTCCTTGCCTCATCATGCTCATCAATGATGAAGTGGACAATAAAATGCCTAAGGGTAAGCTGATCTCATAATTAGATTTCTAGAATTTAATAAGTTTTGGCAAAAACATTCACAACATTATTGACACTTTGGAGAGAATTTGTGTTTTTAGTTTAATAAACAAAACTGGGAGGAAAAGTGTTTAAACAAAATCATGTTGTTCTTTTCCATCATGACCTCATAGTTTGGATCTGAGGAAGCTCCCACCATGGGATCAGGAACAAAACTGTGTACCATCAGAAATATTGGTGTCTACATAGGATTTGCTTATTTGCTATCCCATGACTATCCATATTGATGAGTTCACATATCAGATGCAAAGTATACCCAGCAGATGGGAGCCATCTAAGAATGGCAAATGGTCCAATCCCTAGCACATATCCAGAATCCAGTACCAGTTTCCAGATTTTTTCCTCCTTTCTTCAAGCTTCTCATCAATAACTCCTCCTTACACATTCTGCCTAACACCCAATCATTTTCTGCCTCATTATTCTCTAAAAGTTCATTTGATCTGAAAGAGAACAGGGAAGACAAAAATGAAGAGGTGAAACTTTGCTACTAAAAGATTCCACTCAAAGTAAAATCATATGTTCCCCCTGTTGCACATATTAATGTATGGTGCATTAAAATTCAGTCCCATAAGTCTTCATTATTCAGGGATTTAATCATATGGAAAATGTGGTAATTTAATTAAAACAAGCAACATAGGTTAGACGTCCCTTGGGATGCAAACCTAAGGAAAATGATCTAATCCATCGGGTTTCCATTGTGAAAATGTTTTAATATTAGACCACAAGACCACAGCAAAAAAAAAATGCTGTTCGTTTGCAAAGCAGTAATCCATCCCAGGAACAATTTCCGTGCAGGAAGCCAGGACATGCATGACTCTGCAGTAGAGTTATTGGGGAGCATTTGTCAGAAGGGACCTGCTGTGTCTGGCCCCTTGAAGACATAGTAAAATGCTTCAGTACGTGTGCAATCAAGAGACAAGCATTGGAATCCTTGCATTTCAAGATGTCTGCTGATGACTTCCATTACAAGAAAAAGCGCCCCCAGCTAAGGTCAAAACCCAATCAACTCTCATTCAAAAGTTGAGAATTATCAGTCAAAATCTGAAACACTGGTCTTCTATCAATGACCCCTTGTTCCCAATGAGAATTTGCATCAAATGTCCTCTGTCCCTTATCCTAAAATGACCTTCAAGGAATGGCCATATACTATGGTCCTATAGGCATGAGATCCTTGTAGAGCCAATCTCATATGTAAGCATGGGAAGTAAAGTAGTCAATAATATATGAGCTCAAATATCACTTCCATTTGGTCCCTAACATGATCGACTCTGAAATTTTTCTATCATGTTCTCCCTAAGTGAAGGCATCTGTTATGACCTCAGTTAAGATGCAAATTACACCATATGTGGAGGGAAAGGAAAAGGATAAAGGAAATTATGAGTTTTCAGTCATTCATATCTTGGTTTACACTATTAGATAAGGGTTCACCAGAACAGTGGATCACAGGACATGAGGATAGAAGCTGATGACGTAGTTAAGTGGAGTGGTGGATGATAGACCTCAGGAAGATCTGAGTTTGAAATCTGTCTCAGACATTTGTGTGACCTTGACTAAGTCACATAACCTCTATATTCCTCTGTTTCCTCAACTATAAAATGGGGATAATAGTATCACCTACCCCCTAGGGTTATTATGAGGACAAAACGAGATATTTGAAAAGTACTTTGCCAACCTGAAAAGTCCTGCATTAATATAATGATGAGTCATTATCAAAAGTGGTTAGGAATGTTCTGGTACATAGCATGAGACCAAGAAAGAATAGCATTATAGAAAGTCCAACCTGAAGCTCCAAAGTATCATTAAACTGTTCGACTCCATCCAGGACATTCCATTTCATAGGGTAGCCAGTTGTCCCACACAGATCTGTCATCAGGAGGATCTAAGTCTTAATCCTGCCTCAGACATTATTGGTAAATCCCTGAGCCAGTCATTTAACCTGTCTGCCTCAGTTACTTTATTTTGTAAAATGGGGATAATAATATCATCTACTTCTTAGGATTCTGAGAGGGAAAATATAATAGTCTTTTCAAACTTTACAGGATTTTATAAATGCTGGTTGCTGCTACTCTTACCTTAGTTCCTTAATTCCTTTGCATTTGGTCTAGAATGCTCTTCCTTCTTACCTTCTTCATCCTAGAATCCTAAATTTCCTTCAGACCTTAATCTGGGTCTACCTTTGACAGGAAACCTGTACTCACCCACATTCAGTTCTTGGGTCTCTCTGATAAAGACTTGACATAACATAGATGAGAGAGACACAGAGAGATAGCGACACAGCAGGAGAGGAACAGAGACAAAGACCAAGACAGACAGACAGAGACACACAAGAGAGACACAGAGGAACAGAGACAAAGAACAAGACAGACAGAGAGAGACATGGAGGAACAAAGACCAATATAGACAGAGACAAAGACAGGCAGAGACACAGAGAATCACAGAGGTAAAGGGAGAGAAATAAAGACCAAGACAGACAGAGAGAGAGATACAGAGGAACAGAGGCAAGACCAATAGACAGAGAGAGACAGGGAGGAACAGAGACAGAGACAAAGACCAAGACAGACAGAGGCACAGAGGAACAGAGACAGAGACACAAAAAATCACAGAGGTAAAGGGAGAGAAATAAAGACCAAGATAGACAGAGAGAGAGAGAGACAGAGACAGAGACAGAGACAGAGACAGAGACAGAGTCACAGACACAAAAGCAGGACAGAGAAAAAGACCAAGAGAGAGACAGAAAGAGAGAGAGAGAGAGAGATAGAGATAGAGATAGAGATAGAGATAGAGATAGAGATAGAGATAGAGATAGAGATAGAGATAGAGATAGAGATAGAGATAGAGATAGAGAAAAAGATGGGGGGGCAGAGACAAAGACAGACACAGAAAAACAGAGAGAGAGAGAGTAATAGATATGCATGTACACATGCATATGTGTATATATTTATGTATATACATATGTTTATATTTTGAGCTATGTTTTTGTATTTATTTATTATTTTCATATATTATAAAACTATATTTCATTATTTTATTTATGCGTAATATTTATCAATATATAATAAATGTTATTTATATTATATATAACTTTATTTATATATATTTATCTCTGTTTACTTTTTCCCACCCCTTAATAAAGTGCAAGCCCCTGAATGTATGGACTATTTGGGGTGGGGCTTGCAGGATTGGTCTTTATATTTCTAGTGCCAGGCACAGCAAAAATGGAAGCTTAAATGATGCTAATGGAATGAATGAATGAAATCCTGAGCATTCAGGAGACAGTTTAAGAGCACAAGGGAGCTAGAGGTTTGTACTAGGGAAGGGGAAAACATCAGTATAAAAAAATAAAGGTCAGGGACACAGAAAGGAGCTAAAATGCTATCTACCACAGTTACTAATATTGCAGTGACTTTAGACTAGGGCTAGCAGATCAACC
This sequence comes from Macrotis lagotis, assembly GCF_037893015.1. Classification (NCBI taxonomy): domain Eukaryota; kingdom Metazoa; phylum Chordata; class Mammalia; order Peramelemorphia; family Peramelidae; genus Macrotis; species Macrotis lagotis. The sequence continues at coordinate 30,612,344 of NC_133660.1, forward strand.
AAGATGTATATATATATATATATATGTCTACCATCTTTAAAATTTATTTAATAATTTTAATAATAATTAATCACCCTTAATTTAACTTAAAATTTTTGATCTAAAAATAAATATAAATAAAAATAGTTGAAAAATAATTACTTAGAATAAATTAATAGAAAATTATAATGATTAATTATGATTAAATTAATCATTCAAATTTTAAATTTTAAATCATTCCTGGTACATAAATGACAAAGAACACAGATCATATATGTTTCAATAGGAGAAGTTGTGATCACAAAATTTCAAGTGAATGGGACTTTGACTGAAAGACTAGTCCCAGGGATACAGTACAGTACAGTAGTGATACTCAAAAGACAAGAAACTTCTGACTACCTCCTTATATGAAATATGAAAATAAAAGGGGTGATCACAACCTTCCCTCAGGGAAGAGAGTTGGGTTAGAAGTTCAGCTGCTTACCTCAGGAAAGGGCAATGTACCTCTGTTTGTCCTAGTGATACTCAGTAGGAGATAGTCTCAATTTTAAATAACAATAATAATGCCACTTTATATTTGAATAGACCTTTATAGTAGGGATCCTTTCTATTTTTATTTCCCCAGCACCTTCTAAAGAACCTCATAATTAGTAGGTACTTAGATGCTTTGGGGTTCAATTAGAGTATTTTAGATCTGCCCTGAGAAAACCTCAATGAGAAAACTATAGGGCAGAAATTGAATAATGGTACCTGATTTGGAAATGTTGGTGTAATCCTTTTTTAAAAAAAAATTCCATTTCTTTTTCAATTAATAAACATTTTCTCCTTTTTTTCCATCTATTTAATTTTAAAAGAAAAACAAAATTCTTTTAACAACTATGCACAGTCAAGCAAAACAAATCCCCACATTGGCCATTTCCAAAAATGTATGCGTCATTCTACATCTGGAATCCATTTGTTTTCTCAGGAGGTGGACAGTAGGGCTCATCATCAGTGCTCTAAAGTCATGGTTGGTCATTGTACTGATCTTTCAAAGTTTATTGTTTTTACAATGTTGTTGTAATTTTTCAAATTGCTCTTGTTCTTACTCATTCTACATCAGTTCATACAAGTCTTCCCAGATTTTTCTAAACTTATTTTCCTCAAATATGTAGATATAGCTATATTTAGATATGTAGATATAGAAATCATATACCTAGATATATAGATACAGGAATAAATAAAAATATAGATATAGATATACATTATATATGTGTATATATATATATATATATATATATATATATATATATATATATATACCACAATTATTCCTCAATCACCCAAATTCCCCAAATTCCTCTATGCCCCCAGTAATTCCTTTGGAATTACAAAATGAACTACTAAACTATTTTTGCAAATAAAGAGGTTTTTTTTCTCTCTCTCTTTTATCTTTTGAGTTTTAAGACTAGTAATGGCATTGCTGGGTCAAAGGATTTATGGAGTAAAGGAATATGAAGTCATATTTTGTCATAAATTGTACTGATCAGGAATAACCTTTTTGAGTAGTCTTATTTCTACATCTCTCTCTCTCTCTCTCTCTCTCTCTCTCTCTCTCTCTCTCTATCTATCTATCTATCTCTCTCTGTCTCTCTCTTTTCATCCCTCCCTCCCTCGTTCTCTTTCTCTCAGTCACTGTGCATCATTTAGAAGTCTGTAGCTAACATCTTGTGAATTCATTTCCAGTTCTCCCCTTAAAGATGAGAAGAAAAATAAGTATTCTTTTATTAAAGTTTACAACCTCCAAGTTTCTCAACTCTCCAGAATTCACAAAGATAGCCATCTATATTCACCTGCAGCCTTTGTCTTCAATAACTTATTCCGAAAGGAAATAATTATCAATTACTAGTGGCTTTCCAGAGTCACATGTGGACTGATGAGTTTGAACCAGAGCCATATCTCTACACTATCCATATCAAGTGATCAGTAAACATTTTTAACACCTACTATGTGCCAGACTCTGTGCTAAGCACTGGGGATACAAGCCCTCAAGGAGCCTACTATCTAACAACATGCGAACAATATATACAAACAAGTTATATACAGGATAAATAGGAAATAACAGAGGAAAGGAACTGAAATTTAGAAAGGTTGAAGAATAATAAATCTATTATCTCTTAACAAAGTAACATTTTTAATGAAAAGAAACTTTGCTTTTCAAAAATCTAATGAGAAGAGTTGAAGTGTTTTATATATTTTTGTGAATCTCTTTAAAGTAAAACAAAAATAAACTTACTTAAAAGACAGAAGTAGGGAAACCACATCATGCTAAAAGTCATCATCAACAAAGAAGTAAAACCAATACACAACATATATGTACATATATGTACATTGTGTACAAATTCTTTTTAAAAAAAGTTAAGTAAGTTTCAGGAATAAATAAACAGCAAGATTATACTAGCGAGGGATCTCAACTTTCTCCTCTAAAAATTAGATTAATGTAATGATTAAAAAATTTGGGAAGAAGTTAAGGAGATGAACACAATTTTGAGGAGTTAAATAATATAGACCTCTGAAGAAAAATGAATGAGAATAAATACTTTTTCTCAGTTGCACATGACACCATCACAAAAATATTAACCACTATTGGGGCTTAAAAATAAGAAGAGCAGGGCTACTAAATGCATCCTTTCAGATATAATGCAATAAAACTTGCTTCAGTAAAGGGGTATGAAAACAAAGATTAAAAATTAATTTGAAACTAAATGATCTAATTCTGAAAAATGAATGAGTCAAAGAACAAAGCAAAGATGGAGGCAATAAATTCATTTAATAGAATAACAACAATGAAACTACATTCCAAAATTTCTGAGAAACAGTTAAAGCAGTACTTAGGGAAATTTTTATATCTCTAAATATGGACAGCTGTAAAGAAAGAAAGAGTGATTAGTTAATTGGGCATGTGACCAAAAGATTTTTTAAAAAAAACTTTAAATTCCAGAATGAAAATTCTGAAAAATCAAAGGAGAAATGAATAAAACTGAAAATAAAAAACTAATCATTGAACTAAAAAATAAACTAGGAGTACATTCCATGAAAGAAAAAAAAATCAGGAAAAATCTCAAAATGAAGAGGAAATTAAAGCAATTATTAGGAGTTGTTTTGCACAGTTATAAATTGAACAAGTCATCAATGAGTTTCCTGAGAAAAAATCTCCAGAACCAAATGGATTACAAGTGAAATCTACCAAACATTAAAGGAGCAAGTAATCCCAATACTATACAAACTATTTGAAAAAATAGGCAAAGCAGGAGTCCTATTAAATTCCTTTTATGACATAAACATAGTAGAAGTAGCTAAACCTAGGAGATAAAAACAGAGAAAGAAAACTATACCCCAATTTCCTTAGTGATTATTGATGCAAAAATTTAGATAAAATACTAGCAAGGAGATTACAGCAATATAACACAAAGATCATATACTCTGATCAAGTGGAATGTAGAATAAGAAAGCAGGATTGGTTCAGTAATATTAAAACTAAGAGCATAATTGATAAATCAATAAAAAAGCAACAAAAGCATATATTATATTAATGCCAAAAAGCCTTTGACAATTTTACACTGTTTCCATTAAAATATAAGAAAGCACAGGATTCAGTGGTCTTTCTTAAAATGGCAAGCAATATCTATCTAAACCCAAGGGTAAGCATTATTTTTAACAGCAATAAACTTAAAACTTTCCCAGTAAGATCAGGGGTGAAGAAGGAATATCCATTTTGACCACTATAATCAAATAATTTACTAGAAATGGTAAGTAAAGCAATGACAAGAAAAAAGAATTGAAGAAAAAAATAGGCAATGAAGAAGCAAAACTATTGCTCTTTGCTGATGATATTATGGTCTACTTAGAGAATCTTAGAGAATCAACTAAAAGAACTAATTAAAACTCAACAATGTCTACAAAGTTTCAGGTTATAAAATTGTTGTTGCTATTCAGTTGTTTTAGCTAGATCTGACTTTTCTTCTTCAGTTCATTTTACAGATGAGGAAACTGAGGCAAAAAGCAGTGAAATGACTTGCACAGGATCTCACAGGTAGTAAATGTCTGATTAGCCTTAAACTCAGGACTAGTCCTCCTGACTTCAGGACTGACACTCTATGCATCCAGCTCCCTGAGGATATGAAATAAACCCACATAAATCATTCTATATACCAACAACAAAATCCAGGGGAAAGAGATAGAAAGAAAAACTTCATCAAAATAACTAGAGACTATAAAATGCTTAGGATTCCATCAAGACAAACCCAGAAATTATGTGAACACAATTACAAAACACTTTTCATTAAATACAGATCCAAACAATTGGAAAAATAATAATTGCTAATGAGTAAATTGAGCCAACATAATAAAAATGACAATTCCATCTCAATTTACTTATTCAATGGCAATCAAATTACCAAAGAATTATTTTATAGAATAAAAAAAATAGTAAGAAAAATTCTTTAGAAGAATAAAAGGTGAAAACTCTCAAGAGAATCAATGAAAAGAAATGTTAAGGAAACCACGCTAGCAGATATAGATATCAAAATATAGCAAAAGAAATCCACATAGAAGTGAAAACCATTTTGCATTTTTTGTGAGCTTTCAGTGCCAGAGTTTATCATCAAATAGTCTACCTGCTGCTATCATCTCTTAGATAGAGAGGTTCTTGGACAGAAGATAGCCTGTTACAAATGCCACACTCAAAGGTTTTCAGCCTGTCAGAGTGTGTATTTGGCAGCCATAGATTTTTAGCACCTTTTATCATCTATCTTCACATCACAAGACATCAGACAAAGATTCTGTAGACTCCAAATGCATCAGATATATTATTTTATTTAATTTTCTTCTCTCTGTGGGCATATAAAGCTGTTTAAAATCCTTCAAAGACAAACTAAATAGATAAAATATCAGGTTATTAATTTGATTTTCATTTAAAGATAATTGGATGTTTTTCTGTTCTGCAGACAAAAACTCTGAGATCCTATGCACAGTAAACTATTTCTCACTTTATGAGAGGATTAGAGCAATAATATGCTTTTCAACCTTCTTTGTGGCCTGGACTCCTTTGGCAGTCTGGAGAAACCTATAAATCCTTTTTTCAGAATCTTGACGTTTAACCAAAGGGGGGAAAAAAGAGACAATATATAAGATCATAAAAGAAGCAAATTTTATTGAAATAAAGATGCAATTTTTTATTCTTTTGAAGTTCACAGATTCCCTGAATTCTATCCATGGATCCCTTGAGGGTGTTAAGAACCTTTAAACAAGATGATGTTCATTGTCCTTGAAAACTGTAAAATCTATTTCTATTCTATGAGAACCAGGCTCTGGCAAACTCAGATGCAATTTGGTTCTTTTATCTAAAAAAAAAATATATTTTTTAATTTATTGAATAAAATAAATATTTCTATAACTTAGTATAATAAAAAGATAATTACATATTAAACTACAAATCCATTACATACAACTTGCTATTCCTTTTAAATATATAATAAATTTACCAAGTAAACCCCCTTCCTTTTTTCTTCTTTCTACCCTTGCCCTAAAGAGGGCCACAATTAGACATGATAGCTATAGTTATGTAAAATTATTCTATACATATTTCAATTTATCTATTCTTTTTCTGGATGCAAATAACATCTTTTTAAATATATCCTGTGCAGTTAATTTGGGTATTTATAATAGTCAAAATCGCTTTTTTAGCTCAAAGTCATTTTAAAAGCAATTAGGTCTTATATCTCATTCTGAATACCTTGATCTTTGGGTTTGGAGAAAACCAGACAGAGAATGTCTTCATCTCTTTGAGAAGTGGAGAGTTTGTTTCACTGTGTCCCCAAAGTTGCACCCCAAAAAGAGATAAAAGAAAACAACAGCAAGCAATTTATCATTGATTTAAATGACAGGGTCAGAATGATGCAGCTGAGAACCTTGAAATATACTGACCTTTTCAATATTCAATGTGGAGGACTATTAGGATTCTGTTGAATTTTAATTTTCTCTGGTATCAAGGCTCTTTTCTCTCTTTGTCTTTTTTAAAATCTATTCTTTTCCCTCCCCCCCCAAAAAAAAAACAGGAGAAAAATAAGTCAACAAGCAACCATTTATTAGTCACTTATTGTGGTCCAGAATTTTGTTAATCACTAGAATACAAATAAAAAGTCCTCAATGTGCTTACAACCTAAAGGGGAAACAGTTTGTACATAGAATGGTAAATTCAAAAGAATCCAAGTGGGTGAAGAGAAAACTCAAATTTCCAAAATTGGAATTGTTTATCCCTAAAACATAAGTAGGCCACTTTACCACACTGAGGCATGTGTATGCTCCAAATTAGTGAGAGCAGAAAGTGAGGCCTGAGTCATACATTTATGCAGCACATTGACTGGTGAATTTCCCACGAGTAATTATTTTAACAGATGACTTGGTGTCTTTAGAATTGCAACATTTACTGAAAACTTTAGAGAAAAGAGTAAATAATGAACATGAATGAAACAGAACCATGGACCAAAATCAGGAATAAATCAGGTTTATATCCTGTTTCATGAACCAAGTCAATTAAGAAAACCACCACCACCATCACATAAACAAACACATACACATCAGAAAACCAAATTATTAGGTTTTGAACCAAATCTACCCATTCTTTTATCCCATTGAATTGGAGCAAGATAAAACAGTGAGACATTGTCTGAAAGGAATTTGAAATGACTGGTATTTTTTTTGAAAAATAAGTGAATATTGACCTGCTTAGTTTTATTCAGTACTGAAGAGGTAATAGAGGTAATAACATAAGACAGTCCTCACTAAACACATTTCAAGTATTCTATACTACCTATCACTGCCATCATCCATAGATATACTCTTAATTTTTTTTTTTTTTGCAAGGCAACGGGGTAAAGTGACCTGCCCAAGGCCACACAACTAGGTAATTATTAAGTATCTGAGGCCAGATTTGAACTCAGGCACTTCTGACTCCAGGGCCGGTGCTCTATCCACTGGGCCACCTAGCCACCCCCATAGATATACTCTTAAGAAAAGTAATATGGACTTTGGAAATTCTTCTAGAGGACAAGAAAAGCAGTGTGGAAAGGATCCTGAATAAGATTTGTTTGGCATTATGAGAATTTGATGTTATAGAGGTTGTACGACTTTTTCATTGTAATTCATTTCTTTAATAAATGAAGACAAAACAAAATAGCAGCTTTACTTTGTCATGGAAATAGGAGTCTCTTTTCTATACTCTTCTTACCATTTACAGTGCTTCAGCTATTTGAAAGAGACTCAATTGCAAACACCAACTTAGAGGAGCAGTATTGGTTTTTAGAAAAGGAATTATTTCTTGATATTTGAGATTGCTGAATCATAAAATGTATTCACTGGTCCTAATACAAAAAATAGATAATACTACAAATAGCCAGACTGTTACTTTATTTGAATTTTTTGAATTGAATTTAATATTTATTTATTATCATTTTGTACAATGTTTTTTATACATTAATAAAATATTCTTGTTTAAGAGTAAACAAAATACCTCCCCCCCAAGATAAAGTAAAGGGGAGAGAAAAAAATTAAAATTAAAATAAAAAAATTGTAATAATTGTAGGTATGGTCAGGTGGTGTAGTGGACAGAGCACCAGCCCTGGAGCCAGGAGCACCGAGCCCACATCCGGCCCTGTACACCCAACTGTATGACATGCAAGCCACTCCAACCCCACTGCCCTCCATAAACCAAAAAAAGGGGAAAAAAGACCTAAAATAAAATAAAATAGTCATAATAGTAGGGGCAGCTGGGTGGCAGACAGAGCACTGGCCCTTGAGCCAGGTGCACCCGGGTCCGAATCTGACCTCAGAAACCCAATCATCACCCTGCTATGCGGCCCCAAACAGGCCACCCAGCCCCATCTGCCCTGCACCCCCCCAAATAATAATTAATAATAATAATAATAATAAATGTGCTTCAGTCTGTGTTCCAACACCACCAATTCTGTCATGGGTGGATCACATTCTTTATGATAAGTCCATCACAAAAGTTATTTCCATATTTTTCCACCGTTGCCATTGCTGATCTCAACTCCCTCCCTTCATATTTCTTCACTACCATGTACTATATTTTCTCTCTCCTTTCACTGGCTCTACTGTAGGGTAGCTGAGTGGTGCATCAGACAGATTCCTGGTCCTGGGACCAAGAAGCCCTGAGTCCCCATTCTATCCACCCGGCCTTATGGTCCCGAACAGGCCATCCAATCCCAGCCCCTTGCAAGAAGTGAAAAAGAAAATGTGTTATATCTGACCACTCTCCCCCCATGGTCCATCCTCTCCTCCTTCATTCACATTCCCACCCCTTCCCCCTGGTCCCCCCCCCCTTCTTACTCCAGATGTCTCTACCCCATTGAGTATATATGCTGTTTCCTCTCCTAGTCACCTCTGATGAGAGCAAAGATTCCCTCATTCCCCCTTGCCTTCCCCCAAACCAAATCATTGCAATAGCTCATTGTAATAAAGAAAAATCTTATTATATGAAATGTCTTGGCCTATTTCCCCTCTCCTTTTTTCTTTCTCCCATTACATTTCCCTTTTTTCATATTGACTCCATTTTTACACAATATTTTATTTACAAATTCAGCTTTCTCCCGTGCTTCAACTATAAAAGCTCCCTCTACCTGCTCTGTTAATTGAGAAGGTTCATATGAGTATTATCAGTGTCATTTTTCCATAGAGGAATATATGCAGTACATCATCATTAAGTCCATCACATTTTCCCTTTCTCCTCTAATCTCTATGCTTCACCTCAGTCCTGTATTTGAAGATCAAACATTCTGTTCAGCTCTGGCCATTCCAACAGGAACATTTGAAATTTCCCTGGTTCATTGAAAGTCCATCTTTTTCCCTGGAAGAGGACATTCAGTCTTGCTGGGTAGTTCATTCTTGGCTGCATTCTAAGTTCTTTTGCCTTCTGGTATATTATATTGCAAGCCCTATGAGCTTTTAATGTAGTTGCTGCTAAGTCCTATGAGATCCTGATTGCAGCAACATGGTATTTGAATTGTGTCCTTCTGGCTGCTTGTAATATTTTCTCTTTGACTTGAGAATTCTGGAACTTGGCTATATTATTCTGGGGGTTGGTTTTTCGGGAATCTCTTTCTTGGGGGGATCTGTGCATTCTTTCAATTTCTATTTTGTCCTTTGCTTCTAGGATATAAGGGCAATTTTCCTGTAGTAATTCTTTGAAAATGATGTCAAGATTCTTTTCCTGATCATGACTTTCAGGTATTCCAATAATTTTTAAATTATCTTTCCTAAATCTGTTTTCCATATCAGTTGTTTTTTCAATGAGATGTTTCACATTTTCTTCTAATTTTTCATTCTTTTGGTTTTGAAGTATTGATTCCTGATTTCTTGTAAAATCAGCCATCTCCCTGAGTTCTATTCTTTGTCTGAAGGATTTATTTTCCTCAGACAGCTTTCTTATCTCTCTTTCCATCTGGCCAATTCTGATTTTTAAAGCATTCTTCTCCTCAATAACTTTTTGAACTGTTTTATCCATTTGACCTAAATTGGTTTTTAGCATGCTATTTTCTTCAGGATTTTTTTGGATTTCCTTGACTAAGCTGCTATTTCATTTTCATCTACATCTTTCATTTGCATCTCTCTCATTTCTTTTCCCAATTTTTCTTCTATCTCCTTCATTTGATTTTCAAAGTCTTTTTTGAGCTCTGTCATAGCCTGAGCCCAATTTCTGTTTTTCTTGGAGTCTTTAGATACAGGAACTTGTGCTTCATCTTCAGACTGAGTGTTTTGATCCTTCTTGGGCTCACAGGCTAAATATTTCTCAATGGTGTTCCTCTTGTTTCTCTGCTTGCTCATTTTCCCAGACTTAGCCTGTTTTGGGGTGCTTCCTAAGCTTTTGG